>NC_041408.2:41854481-42079481 GCF_900747795.2 Erpetoichthys calabaricus | reverse complement strand
ATGCGAGTCCCCGTCTTCTGCTTCTACCTCCTGAATAAATGATGGAGCCGTAGAGGACAGAAACAAGTTTGCACATTAGCTCCAGTGCTCTGAGCTTTCATTTGTTACTTTCTTAGCCCGTTGATTTTCTTTGGCTTTTTTTTTTTTGCTCTTATCTGTCTTAAAGGGACTACACTTGTTTTTCAACAGTTAAAAATGTGTTGGGTGAAAAAAATATATATATATTATAAAACTGATATGCTTTGGCTTAACCCAGAATGACTTCCCTTTCATTTCTAAGATTGTAAATAAGGTTGCACTTTACAAATTCCCTGTGGCCACTTGCATACCAATAAAGCCCCAGCTAACTGTACTCTTACTTTCATAATTTGCAGAATAACAAATTTGGAACTGAGGTAGGCAAAAGCTAAAAGCAACCACGTTATACAGTTTAAAAAAACTGTGCCATGTAGGTGACAGAGTGACAGACAAGTCTTCTGAGCAGCCAGGGTGCTTTATCTCCTATCTGTGCGCCTCGCATATAAGTAATCATAAACAGAATTCAAGCGTTAACTAATCTGCATATTCTGTGCCATTAAAATAGACAAAAGGGGGTTCAAAATAAGCAGTTGTCACCTGAAGAGCAGCTCACTTCATTGTCACCACAGTCTTCAGAAAGGAGGGCCTCAGTGTTTGACAATTATTGTTTTCTGACCCCCTTTTAGTACATAGCGACCTTTAAAAAAATTCCACGACCTACAAAAGACTTGCCATTAATGTCAGTGACAATGATGCTCTTCTAGCTTCTCAAGCAACGCCCACCGTAAAACAGCATCTATCTGTAAGTGTGCGCAATATGTGGAGAGACAGACAGAGAGATTGAAAAGAAGAAATAACAGATGAGTTGGCAAACTCTTTAGTGCTTTTAAGTGCCGGGTATTGTGTTAGAAAATGAAAATATGTTTCTTTTTTTTTGAGCATTTGTCAGAAGCAGTTTAGGTGAACTGAAGCACATAAGTCAGCCTCTGTAAATTCAAAGTGGAGTTATTTTATTTTAGTGCATACAGAAGTATAATTAATCATTTTAGGGCAGCTGGAATAAAGCTAATGGCTCTAACCCTTGCTTCTTGTAAGTCCTCAGTTTAAAAAATTAAACAAAAGATTTTGCCAAAAATATAGCAGCTATCTCACTTTTTATACACTTCAGGCTCATTCTGAACAAATGTATCATAAGCAGTGTAAATAAGTTAACGCAAAAGAGACCATTAAAGAGTTGAGGTCCCAGATGGGAAAATACTGTTTAATTGTTCTGGACAAAATTTGGTGAAAAAAGCCACACATATTAAACAAACTAAATGATAATCAATCTTTCAGTAACACAGGTGTGCCCTTGAGCATGCTGGTCCGATAACTGACAGCCACTTCTAGTTTTAGTCTTCCATTACGGTCTAGTGCCAGAAGAAGTGAAAGTGAAGGCAAGTTGAAGGTTATGCAAGGGGCTTTTTCTGGGTATTATTCTCCAATGAAGAGATGGATGTTCAAAACAGCAAAACCAAGGAACTGGTGGTGGATTTTAGGAGACCCAGGCCCCTCATGGACCCCGTGATCATCAGAGGTGACTGTGTGCAGAGGGTGCAGACCTATAAATACCTGGGAGTGCAGCTGGACGATAAATTGGACTGGACTGCCAATACTGATTCTCTGTGCAAGAAAGGACAGAGCCGCCTGTACTTCCTTAGAAGACTGGCATCCTTCAACATCTGCAGTAAGATGCTGCAGATGTTCTATCAGATGGTTGTGGCGAGTGCCCTCTTCTACGCAGTGGTGTGCTGGGGAGGCAGCATTAAGAAGAAGGATGCCTCACGCCTGGACAAACTGGTGAGGAAGGCAGGCTCTATTGTTGGCATAGAGCTGGACGGTTTGACATCCGTAGCAGAGCAACGGGCACTCAGCAGGCTCCTATCAATTATGGAGAATCCACTACATCCATTAAACAGTGTCATCTCCAGACAGAGGAGCAGTTTCAGCGACAGACTGCTGTCACTGTCCTGCTCCACTGACAGACTGAGAAGATCATTCCTCCCCCAAACTATGCGACTCTTCAATTCCACCAGAGGGGGTAAACGTTGAACATTATTCAAGTTATTGTCTGTTTTTTACCTGCATTTTTTATTACTCTTTAATTTAATATTTTTTGCTGCTGGACTATGTGAATTTCCCCCTGGGATTAATAAAGTATCTATCTATCTATCTATCTATCTATCTATCTATCTATCTATCTATCTATCTATCTATCTATCTATCTATCTATCTATCTATCTATCTATCTATCTATCTATCTATCTATCTATCTATCTATCTATCTATCTATCTAAAGACTGTGCAAGCCTCCTTTCCTATCCCCTGTTTACCCTTAAATTGGTCTATGTAAAATACTCACCACACTCTCATTTTTGACAGTGGTAATCTTTTATTTTATTCCTCAAATACAAAAAGGATTCCTCTTGTGGAATGGCACATGTAAATTGGTAACAGGGGTCTGTGCTGGTAAGTTTCTGAGAGACCACTTTGTGATTTTAATCAATATTCTGTACAGTTGTTAAGTCTGCACAGTCTATCGGTAGGTTCCTAAAGGTGGACACTGCAAAAGCGATCAAGATAAAGAAAGATAATGTAAAAGGCCCAGAATGGTGTCAGAAATGAGGAAGACACCTAAAGGTATGGAAGATAAATGGCTGATAGAACTGTGCAGTTTTAATTTTTAGGAATGGAGTACATTTGCAAACTGTAAAAAAATCCTGATTTAATTGAAAGGTGGACTTCTTGTTCAATCAAACTTTTGGTAAAAAAGGTAGTTAAGAGAAATAGTGGATCATGTAAAAATTATGGGAATGCAGTTTGACTTACCAAAACATGGCATTTTCTTGGGAGGCAAATACAAAAAAACACACACACACGGGGGGGGGGCGGGGTGCACTAAACCTTCTCCTGTTGTCTCTGCAGACCAGCCGCGGGAAAACCTATCTGAATCAAGAATGTCACTTCCTGTTCCGGTGCCTAGAAGAACGTCACTTCCAGTTACCCTACATCACTTCCTATCTGACCACTTAAAACAGCCATCTTTTCCAATCTTCATCAGTTCTGTCTTGGACTCAGTACGATCAACAACTCTGTTATATGAAAAAGAAATCCTTTGGAGCTTGGAACATTATACGGGTGGCTGCCCCAAACCTTTCTTTACGTGTGTTGAGTCTGTTCTTTTACAATGTTTAATTATTCCATCCATCTATCCATCCAGGTCGGTCCAATCCCAGAAAGCATACAGTGCGAGGCAGGAACAATCCCTGAATGGGGCGCCAGCTCATCGCTAGTGCTGCGTCACTGTGTCCTCACATGTTTAATTATTAACAATATACATTATTTTAATGAAGTTTAAAACTTATCTTATAATGTAATAAACATGCTTTACTGCATTTCATCTTAAAAATGATATCAAAAGCTCCAAGAAGATAGCGCTTGGAAATCGACTTAGAAGCCAGTCGTCATCATATGTAAATACGCGCTTTATAAAGTGACTCAAGTTGTGCAATATTATAACTGTAGTACAAGTTTACAGTGAGATGATTATACTTATAAGTACAAACAGCTCTACCAGGAGCAATTGATGGACTGATTGAGTGCGTTAGAGCACTTGGGATGAAACTGTTTCTGAACCGCGAGGTCCCTACAGGAAAGGCTCTGAAGCGTTTGCTGTATGGGAACAATTCAAATAGATTGCGCCCATGGCTGAGACAGCGTGTGCAAGATGCTGTATACCGATAATCCAATCAGCTGCTGTACAGCTGTGATTCCACACTCAGATACAATGGGTTAAATACTCAATGGTGCACTGAGAATAACAATGCTAAAGCAGTGATGGTATTTAGAATAGTTTGGCCATTCGGTCCACCATTATATGCTTACGGGTTGATTACAATGAGATGCCTTAAACTAATAAACAATATTTGGTTAATTTTAGTGCATTTGATAAAGCCGCGTCAGGGATGTGAATCTAAAAACTAAAGGGAAACCACACAGAAACAGTAGCACTGCTTTGACGCTGGGTGCCGCCAGTTTGCAAAACCGAGTGGAGAACTTGCATATGCAAGGGATTGAGCTAGTGTGAAAATGTGCGTGGCTTTACGCCAAGTTTAATTTTTATACATCACAATGTGAGAGTGGAAACGGCATATGTAACATTTTTGTGCATATGCACCATTTATTCATGAGGCCCCAGGTATTCTTGACCCTTTTTTAAGCTACCAAGACCATGATGGGTACTGTACCTATACTATATATACAGTACTATAGTATATTTCCTTCTGTGATGACATGCAGGATGTTGAAGGATTGTCATGAGAAAAGAAGTTAACCAGGAGATGACAACATTAAGCAAGAATTGTAATAAAGGAGAAACCAAGTCAGAGCCCAAAAAGTCAAACAATCAGGAAACCAAAACACAAGGGCAAATTTAGAATTAGAAGTCAAAGACAGAAAGAAATTCAACAACCTAAAACAAAATGTGACACTAGGGCCTACTTGTTAAAGAAGTCAACTAACACTAAAGTCAAGATTCAAGACCATCCACTGAGGGATTAAGTGCAATGAAATCGCCATCCCATTTATGTCATCATATCCTATAACATAACTGATTCAATGATCACAGTCATGTTATGTATCCTACAATATCATGTAAACAAAACAGAATGGTAATAAAATAAAAAATTGTCATACTAAATTGAAACGGTCAAAAAACACCAAAATGATTCTACTGATCCTACAAGTTATAAAATGTCACACAATTGTGAGCTTTTACACCATTAGGCAGAAGCATGTGGTGTAATGGACAAACTGAAACCAGGTTATGCTACATGGCAGACAAAATGGAGAATGCCTTAGGAAATCTTGTCGTTTAAGAGCAATAGTAGGTGTAGAGGTGCATAAATACCAGCAGCTGCTAGAAGGAAGCTAGGATTGTGTTCATGTCAGGATTTCAGGCTTAAGTATTACTAAAAAAAGTCTGAATCCATCAAAAAGTCCTCCAAACCTCAAACACTTCTGAGGCCTAGAAAAATCATAGAAGTGCGAGGAGATCCACCAAAACCTCTGGTCCAAATAACAAAATTATTAATGATTGAATTGAATTGAATTTATTGAATGTAATAAACATTTAAAAAGAAAACTGTTCACAAAAAATTCTGGAAAAAGTACAACATAAAAAATAATAACAAATTCCAAAAATAAACTAATACGATACTAAAATAATGTCAAAAATGAACTCAAAAAATCAGCAAAGCTAAAGTTAATACAAATGTTAACAAACCAAAACTGCTAAAAGAGTTAACCAAAAATTAAACTTAAACATCAAACAGCCAGGGAAGCATTTAAAAGTGTTCTCAATACTATAAAAATGTACAAAATCTACAGGAAAAGGAGTGAAGCACAAAATGGAAGCAGACCAACAAAAGCAGGGAAAACGTATTGCTCAGAAAAGAGTTAAGACAATGGAATATATAAGACCTGAAGGGCAAAGCACATATTTATAGGGAAATAATACAAAATAAATTAATAAAAGAACAAACAATGGAACAGATGAATATTAAAAAATTCAGAAAAAAACATAAGATATAAGCCTGCCAGTTACTGAAGCAAATTATGGCCAGAAGTGACAACAAATGGAATTAAAGACAACTGTATTCCAGGGGCAAATTGAGTCTAAAGTTTCAAGTGAAGGAATGAGGGGGCAGTGCTTACTAGCCACTTGACTTGGTAGACTGGATTTTACAGCTGACTGTCCACCTCTGTTGTGGTATTATGTGTGTTTATGTTGTTGTTGAGTAATTATGTGGTATAGTTTTTTTTTGTATTTTCTATTATGTTTATTGTTGTACACCATTATTTTAAATGTGTCTATGTTCCATGTTTTTGTGGATGGCGTCTCAATAGGGGGGACTGCCCTGACATAACCAGTCCTTGCTGAGAAGGCCCAGGAGTTGTGAATCATTCATTGTTGTGGGAGTATTGCTGGTTTTTGTGGTTGAAATTTCTGGTACTAAGAATGCTGAAAATGATTTGTATGACTTAAAATCATATAATATATAAATATTAGTGTTATTTAATATTTGTTAATGAAAGTGCATATTTTATATTTAGTATTAAAATATAATTTTGGTAAAAAAAAAACTGAATGTGAGGTGGTACAGCATGGGTCTTAGATGTTATGCATCTGATCTGTCAATTGTCAGTGAACAGTTTCAAAACATGGCAGAGCTCATGGAGCTGATTGAAACAGCAAGGATGGCCTTGCAATCTGGGAGGGCAGAACAGTGCCTTAGTCAAACCCAGACTGATTACGTCCCAACAAGCTGGCTTCACCACTACAAACTGGAGCCTGCTCCGAATACCTGAATCTACAGACATGCAACCTAGTTAGGATGAAGAGGAATGCAGATGAAGGGGGAATGAAGGGTGGTGTGCTCTAACTAGTCCCCTAGCAATTCTGCATACAGGAGTGGTGATCGTAAATGGATTTAAAACCAAGGTCTTATTTGATTATGGCAGCAACATTTCCATTGTTGCCCGCCGACGTGTGCTACCACAACAGTGGCTAAAAATTAAGACTACAGTAATCCCTCGCTATATCGCGCTTCGCCTTTCGCGGCTTCACTCTATCGTGGATTTTATATGTAAGCATATTTAAATATATATCGCGGATTTTTTGCTCAGTTCCTCAGCTTCCTCAGTTGGTTTGCCCAGTTGATTTCATACAGGGGACGCTATTGGCAGATGGCTGAGAAGCTACCCAACTTACTTTTCTCTCTCTCTCTTGCTCTGACATGCTCTGCTCCTGACTGAGGGGGTGTGAGCAGGGGAGCTGTTCGCACACCTAGACGATACGGAAAATGCTTTCACGTTGCTCCCTTCTGTGCAGCTGCTTCGTGAAGCGACATGCTGCACGGTGCTTCGCATACTTAAAAGCTCGAAGGGCATGTATTGATTTTTGATTGTCTGTTTTTATCTGTCTCTCTCTCTCTTTCTCTGCTCCTGACGGAGGGGGTGTGAGCTGCTGCCTTCAACTGCTTTGTGCCTCGGTGCTTCGCATACTTAAAAGCCAAACAGCCCTATTGATTTGTTTGCGTTTCTCTCTCTCTCTGACATTCTGTGCTCCTGATGCGCACTCCTTTGAAGAGGAAGATATGTTTGCATTCTTTTAATTGTTAGACGGAACTGTCATCTCTGTCTTGTTATGGAGCACAGTTTAAACTTTTGAAAAAGAGACAAATGTTTGTTTGCAGTGTTTGAATAAAGTTCCTGTCTCTCTACAACTTCCTGTGTTTCTGTGCAAAAAAATCTGTGACCCAAGCATGACAATATAAAAATAACCATATAGACATGGTTTCTACTTCGCGGATTTTCACCTTTCGCGGGGGGTTCTGGAACGCAACCCCCGCGATCGAGGAGGGATTACTGTACTCTGACCTGTATCCACGGAGAAACCTGCTGGTACAAGTCCACCACCTGTGTCATCAGTTGCGAAGGATCTCTAAAAAAGTTAGCAATAATGGTATTGTGGTATCTACAATTCCTAGTAATACTGGGGTGGAAGTCGTCTAAAATTAAAAGCAGTTTGGCACCTTCCACTCCTAAGTCAAATTTGGGCCTAATTATACACAGAGATGATTCGTCTCAAATTGCCTCCACGCCAAGTAACCAGCTGGCAGAGAGAGACGATGCGGCCACTTGGTGTGACATGGCAATTTCTGGGCTGTCGCGGGCAGAAACGTCATCAACCATTGCCATGACGGAATGGGAGGAAACCACGCCCACTTAGGTTGGTCCTGACCCTCTCTCCATGTTACAGTACCAGTATCAGACACCAGCTTCTTTTAAAAGGGAAAAGTGGAATGACAATTCCCTTAAATTTGAGAAAAATGCAGTTGTTCTGGTCAATGGCTAACACTTTCATCAGCCCATGCCACAGGGTCCTCATTTTGTTTTAGAAAGCGACCTTTTGAATCGAGTAGTGGAGCATGAGGGGGAGGTGTGGAAGTTGCTGCTAATACCACGGACCTTCCGGTGGCACACGCCCACTTCCTAGGAGGCCATTTGGGCACTGAAAAAACAGATAAAGCTTCTATTTTATTGGCTGAGAATTAGATAGGAGGTTTATATATATATACATATACAAACACATATAGTTCAATTCCTTTGCCATAAGACCTAAAGTACTAAACATTCCTCTAAACACTTTGATTTAACGTGGTAATGTTGTAGAAAAAATTATCTGACCTGTGTTTTGTATTTGTCAGTAATAATGTTATAGCAAGTGGGCTATCCTTAGGTACCACATCCATTTTGTGTGTTAGTGCAGAATAATGGGGCCAGTACTTCATGCAAAAGTACACCACCAGCACAAAAGCAACACTGAGCAATATGGGGGCAAACGTTTGGCAAACTTCAAAGAAGACATGTTTAGCAAGTTCATCATTGGATGTATGCAGTAACCCTATTGTGTTGTTTTCTTCCTACTCCTCACAGTCTGGTATAAAATATTAGTATTGCTGAGTTTGCTTATCTACATATACTTGGAAAGAAGGGGTGGGGGACAATGGGCCCTTGGTGGTAAATTACACGTTATTTTATGGAAAACTATGGTGTCCCCTTGGATGTCAGAATGCAATGTGCCAGTCATAAAGCAGAAACAGGGTACAGAGTATCGGCCCATTTCAAGTCCTTGACACAACACAAGTCTGAAGTGACAACATGCCTTGGTGTGCTTAAATGGTTTTGCAGCTCAATAAAGGGGTCCACAAGGGACAGAATATAGAGGTGATGAACACTGCACATAGTTCACAATATTATTTCTTTTCGCCTGCTCTTTTCTGGATAATGCTTAAAACATTTAATTCATTGCTTGGGCCACATAAATATTCATCTTGTAAACATCAATGCTGTCGGTAATTAGTTAAAGTAAACCACAATTCACTGCATATTGCTTGTGATCTAAACCCTCCAAAACTTTGTAATGGTACAAGATTACTGATCAAAGCATTATATTTAAATGTGATTCAAACTAACATTTTTACAGTATGTGCTACATAGTAAAATTATATTTAAGCTCAAAATTCCTGTAAAATTGTGTTTTCCAATGACCATCAACAAAAGCCAAAGTCAGTCAGTAGGGAAAGCAGGCATTTATCTATGGCACAAATGTTATACTGATTGGAAATTGCATTTAGCATATATAATTAATATCATTAACTTCTGGTAAAAAAATAACTAATATTGTATACAGAAAAGTACTCAGTTAGTTTCATATTACTTCAAATTCATCCAATTAACTGACACCATTATAACTAAGGCCCATTCACTTAGGAAATTTTCATATCAAAGCCAATAAAATAGCAAATTTACAAACAAGAAACTTCTTTTTAGAGATAAATGTGTATGTATCAAAAACCTTTAATATATTTATCTAATTTGGGACTTTAGATAATATTTGATTGCAAAAGAATATTACTAAAATATAACATTTATCTGTGTATTTTAATACTGTATGTTATGTAAATGAACATAACTGTTAAAATCACTCTTCTTTTAAAACTAAACAGTCTTGCCACAGAGAACTCAGGTGTTTATATGGCATAGCTCCACTGGCCAGGTGTAAAAAAGTACATCCATTTTGAATTTCATTTGTAATAATGTGTCAAAACTATTCTTTATGTACGGAGTATTTTCTCTCACAAGAGGTTAAGTAATTTGTTGAAGTAAAGGATCTGCTTGACCTAAAATTTATCCTGACTTAGTTGCTACTTGTGATAGTTATACCAATGATATTGTGGTAATTGTAAAGAATAATGTGAAACTAAAACCAAAAAAATAGTAATTGAAAGTGAAAAGGCTGAATGTGAAAACAAGGTGATGATTAGTGATGAAGAGAACAAAGGTGATAAATAATGTTTGGGGGAACTGTCTTCTGTGAGCTTGATCATGAGGATGTGGTGGTGTGAAAGGTAGACTGTACACAGCAAGCATAACCTTTGTTTGGTGTAAGGGTTCTGGATGCTGAGTTAAAAAGTATAAACATAAATATTGACAACAAAATAATTTTGACAAAAATGTGTTAGTTCTACTACTTAAGTGGAATGATGAATGCAAGTGAAATGTAATACTAGGCAGTGGAAACAAGGATGCAGTCTAAGTGTTCTGAGTGCTACTTCTCATTCCGTTTTTAAAGAATTCTCTCTAGATTTGGAGAGAAAAGTTTATTTAAGCTCAATGAGGAGCTATTTAATATGTGGGTGTTAAAAAAAGTGTAAAGATGGAAAGTACTGAGAATAGGCAGATTTGTGTGCAGAGTTTCACTGAGGTGTGGAAAACAAGTGTTAAGAGAAAAGATAGGTTGGCTGGTTTGGCTGAGGTTTCTTTCAAGATATGTACTGTGGCCAGCAGATGGAAAAAAAAGGATGGACAAAAGTAGAGCAAACCAGGAGATAAAGAGCCACATGATTAAACAAAACAATCAAGCAATTGTCAGATGCAAAAAATGTTAAACAAGCCAGCAAACAATTTCAATATATGAGTCAAAAATCAAAAAGAGTCACAGATTAAGTTATAGCTGCAACTAAATTGTCTTTTGCTAAGTACAAAAATTGTGTGAATCTTTATTGAAAGTTTTTGACATCCAAAAGCTTCCTAAATAGGCCTTTAAAAATTAACATTACACACAACACAATATCAGTTCACATGCTTAGAAGTCATGGCCATTGCGACATATAGCATGGCCACAGTGATGCAAAAGACCAACCCAAAATGTTGGTGTAAAAAGGAAAACAAAAAAAAATGGTTTTACAAAAAGAAAGAAAAATATGGTGAAAAATAAACATTTTTGTAATCACATCCATAATGTAATAAATGTTGTAAACTTGAAAAAATAATGTTCCAAGAATGTAAATACAAAACAATGTGGAGCAAAAGGTGGAGAAAAATGATATAGAGGATAACACTAGAATTTCTGAAGCCTTCCCTCGCACCTCGTCAGTGGCGGCTTTGTTTTGCAGATGTGTCAATCAGCACTGGCAGCAGCATCCTACACTGAAGCAGCTTAAGTCAAGTCAGATGCAAAATTCTCAGAGCTGGGAGTAATGTGTATGGAATTGAATAGGGTAAATAATATATTGCTATTTCGAATACAATGATCTGTGTAAATGTAGGATGACAGGAAATCCAAGGCAAGAAATGCTGAACACATAACTAAAAACAGAAACATTTTTCATGTTATAGTAATAATTGACACAATGTTGACGTGAAGTGTATAATGTGTGAAGACTGAACTCCAAATATCAAATAAACACTTACAAAAGGCATAACAAAACACATGCGCTTTTATTCAAGAATATAACTGAAGAAAAATAAATTGTTCAATTTTCATGTTACTGGCAATGTGTAAAATCTAAAGCCCAACTACCAAGTGATACGAAGGAGACACGTCCGCTTGGCTGGTGTAGAGGTAAGGACTGCTGTCTCATAGTCAACAGTTTATGGGTTCGACCCCAGGTCCTTCTCACATTTACTGTTTTGAATAGTGAGCTGCTATTATTGTTACTATTACAGTATATAATAAAAACACATTTGATTCGAGTCTGTAACAGCCAGTGTAAATTTATGGTACTTGTAAAAGTTAGCGCTGAAGGGATAAAAGTAGCAACAAAAACACAGGTCAATTTCTTTCTTCTTGGTGTCTTTTTGAGCAAACAGACAACGTTGTGTCTATGGTGGATGTTATTTTTCCTCACACACGGACATTCACATCAACCAATCATTTGAACAATTTTTTTATTCAAGAATGCAATTACAAAACTGAATTTAAAAAATCGTACAAATTCAGTTTTATTCAAGAATCCAAGAATAAAATTGAATAAAAAAATTGTTAAAATAACATGTTGATATGAATGTCCGTGTGCGAGGAAAAGTAACATCTTTTACAAGTACCATAAACTTACACAGGATGTTACAGACTCACATCTTTGTTTTTGTTATATGATAATAATTATAATAATAATAATAATAGCAGCCATCTACTCAAAGTGCTAACTACAAAAAAAAGATGCAGGATTTGCACCTATAACCTTGCCATTGCTAAGCAGGAGCTTATCCACTGCACCATCTGCACAGATCCATGCTGGGGCAGCATTACCACTGTGGTAGCTGGTTGAAAATGAAATGTATGCAAACGTCTTTTATTTTGTACCAACTGATACTTGGGCTTCAGCAACATTTCAATTGAGTAATTTCTTTTTCTTCAGTTTTATTCTTGAAAAAAATTATGTTACTCAAAAACAACATTTATTTATATAGCATATTTTCATACAAATGATGTAGCTCAAAGTGCTTTACAGGATGAAGAAAGACAAAAAAGACAAAATATATAAAAAATAAAATTAGGCAATAATAATTAACATAGAATTAAAGTAAGGTCTGATGACCAGGGAGGACAGAAAAAAAAAAAACTCCAGTCAGCTGGAGAAAAAAATAAAATGTACAGGGGTTCCGAGGCCATGAGACCGTCTAGCCCCCTCTAGACATTCTACCTAACATAAATGACCTCAGTCAGTCTTTGTGGTATTCAGGGTTCACATGGAAGAACTTGATGATGACGGTCATGTGGACTTCTGGCCTTTAATCCATCAATGTAGGGACATCACAGTGCTTTGATCAGGTGGTGGTGGGTTAGTATGGATTTCGGCGCCACCATGAATAATAATGATTATTAAGTGCATATACAGAGTATCAGGATTACACTAAAATGAAGCTATGAGAAAGCCACGTTAAAATAATGTGTTTTTAGCAGTTTTTAAAAGTGCTCCAACTTATTAGCCTGGCATATTTCTATTGGTAAGCTATTCCAGATTTTAGGTGCATAACAGCAGAAGGCTGCTTCACCACTTCTTTTAAGTTTAGCTCTTGGAATTATAAGCAGACACTCATTTGAAGATCTAAGGTTATGATTTAGAGTGTAAGGTGAAAGACATTCTGAAATATAGGATGGGCCGAGATTATTTAAGGCTTTGTAAACCATAAGGAGTATTTTAAAGTCAATTCTAAATGACACAGGTAACCACTGTAGTGACATCAAAACTGGAGAGATGTGTTCAGATTTTCTTTTCCTAGTTAAGATTCTAGGAGCTGTAGTCTGCACTTGTTGCAATCAATTGATGTCTTTTTTTGATAGTCTTGAGAGGTGTTCGCTACAGTAATCTAGCCGACTGAAAACAAAAGAGTGAACTAATTTCTCAGCATCTTGCAGTGTTATAAGTGGTCTAACTTTTCCTATATTTCTTAAATGAAAAAAATGCTGTCCTAGTAATCTGATTAATATGTGATTTAAAATTCAGGTCAGAGTCAATAGTTCGCCCTAAATTCTTTACCTTCATCTTGACTTTTAATCCTAATGCATCAAGTTTATTTTTAATACCCTCATTATATCCATTTTTGCCAATCACTAAAATTTCTGTTTTCTCATTTAGTTTGAGAAAATTACTACTCCTCCATTCAGAAACACAAGTGAAACATTGTGTCAGTGAATCAAGAGAGTCGGGGTTATCAGGCGCTATTAATAAATACAGTTGTGTGTCATCAGCATAGCTGTGGTAGCTCACGTTATGCTCCAAGATAATCTGACCTAACAGAAGCATGTAAATTGAAAAGAGCAGCGGACCCAGGATAGATCCTTGTGGAACACCATATTGATTATCATGTGCCTTTGAAGTATAATTACCACAACTAACAAAGAATTTACTACCTGCCAGGTAGGACTCAAACCAATTTAAGACACTGCCAGAGAGGCCCACCCATTGTTTAAGGCGATTTCTAAGAATATTGTGATCAATGGTATCAAATGCGGCACTCAGGTCTAAGAGGATGAGAACAGATAAATGGCCTCTGTTTGCATTTACCTGCAAGTCATTTACTACTTTAACGAGTGCAGTTTCTGTACTGTGACTTGTTCTAAAATCTGACTGAAACCTATCAAGAATTGCATGTTTATTGAGGTGGTCATTTAGCTGCATAATGACTGCCTTTTCTAGGATTTTGCTTAAGAAAGGCAGGTTAGAAAATTTTCAAAAGCAGAGGAATCAAGATTATTTTTCTTGAGCAGGGGTTTAACTACAGCAGTCTTAAGACAGTCTGGGAAGACCCCCGTATCTAATGACGAGTTTACTATGTCAAGAATACTATCAATTAGCACACCAGATACTTCTTTAAAAAAATGTGTTGGTATTGGGTCAAGGATGCAGGTGGAGGATCTCAGTTGAGAAATTATTTTATATAAATCAGGTAAATCTATCCTGGTGAATGAATTTAATTTGTTTAAAATGGAGTACCATGGTTTAAGGGGATCAGTATTGGGGAGATGTACTATATTATTTCTAATATCATTAATTTTGTGATTAAAAAATACAGCAAAAGCCTCACAAGTTTCAGTGGAAGTTTTTTGGAGACATTCCATTGAGTGACCTGGGTTTAGCAGACAATCAATTGCAGAGAATAAGACTCTGGGATTTCTAACATTGTTATTTATAATTTTAGGAAAATAACACCGCCTCTCAAGACGGACTATGCTGTTGTATTCTGTTATTTTAGCCTTCAATATCTCATAGTGGATAATTAGTTTAGTTTTTCTCCATTTGCACTCAGCTCTCTGGCATGTTCTTTTTAGATCAAACACTATTTGAGTCTTCCATAGTATAAGAGTGCTAGAAGATTTTTAACTGTCTTTTCAGGAGCAACTATGTCAGCAGCAGCCCTCACTTTAGTGTTAAAATTTTCCACCTTACTATTTACATTATCCTTGCTATTGTAGTAAGCACTACACATAAACTGGTTGCTTAGAATGTTTGTAAACTTTAGAGCTGCTGATGAAGAAGCGTTTTTTAACAAATGAACTTTTTCTATCAATATTTCTATATAAAATAGTAAGAGAAAATGGCTTGATAAACCAATATCAACGATCTGCTTCACATCTACTTTTAGTCCTTTAGTAATTACTAAATCCAACGTATGCCCTGCTTTGTGTGTAGACTGACTAACATACTGGCTCAAATCAAAAGAGTCCAGGAGGTTCATGAATTCTTTTACTTTCGGGTCACACTGATTATCGATATGAAAGTTAAAGTCACCAACTATTAGGAATGTGTCATAGTTTGTAATTATAATTGACACCAAGTCTGAGAATTCCTCAAAGAAAGACGCATTGTATGTAGGAGGTCTATACACGGACAATACTAGAAACTGAGAAACTCCATGAATAACAACAGCAAGATACTCAAATGACTTGAATTTACCAAATCCGACATCTTTACACTTTAACCGGCTCGAGTAAATGTTTGCTAAACCTCCGGCTTTCTTACCTTGGTGATCCGCATGAGCAAAGCTGTAATTCGGAGGCGCAGATTCAATTAAAACAGCCGCACCATTAGAGCTAAGCCATGTTTCACTTAATGCAAACTCATGATCCCCCATGCTCTCCCAATCCATCTAATGACTTCAAAGTAAGGGTCACCAGAGACATGAATGTCACTACCGAGGTAAGTAAAACTCTCGAAGAGGTCGACACTCTCTCCTCAGACAGGCACACTGGTAATGGCTGTGCCTAAGAAGTCATTAAAGGCCTGCATCTTGGTTTTTATCCAGGACACTCGCAAGCCCTGACACTCAGACTCCTCACTTAGTCTCTCAACAGCCCCGATCAGAGCCTCCATTAACTCCATGAAGATCACAGCATCATCGGCAAAATCAAGATCAGTGAATCTTTCTTCGCCAATAGATGTCCTACTGCCGCTGGATCCTACGACCCTACCCAACACCCGGTCCAGTCAAGCATTGAACAGAGTAGGAGCAAGAACACACCCCTGATGAAACCCAGAATATTTTCCCAGTTGAATCTAACTTCATTAAACATTAATTTCATATTTCTCCTTCTCCCTGACACATACATTATTCTGTATATATAACATGCAAACCTCAGAACAACTTTCCAAGTCTCATTAATCTGGCTCATGGATGTCCATGTTAAGTTAATCAGCGGTTTTAAATTGTTATGGTAAATTGTCCTGAGAATGTGTTAATGAACACTGGTAAAATGGCATCACATCTTGGGTGGATTCTTTGCTTACTGTCTCCCAGTAATCAAATCCATATGAAATAATACATAAGTATTCTATTCAATACTCCATCCATCCATCCATTTTCCAACCCGCTGAATCCGAACACAGGGTCACGGGGGTCTGCTGGAGCCAATCCCAGCCAACACAGGGCACAAGGCAGGAACCAATCCCGGGCAGGGTGCCAACCCACTGCAGTATTCAATACTCAACACCAAGATATGTATATACTGTACATACAGTTTTGAAATAGAACAATAATGTATGCATGAAGTAGAAGGTGATGTAGGAGAACATAATTTTTTTTTTTTTTTTTTTAACAACAACAACAACAACATTTATTTATATAGCACATTTTCATACAAAAAGTAGCTCAAAGTGCTTTACATAATGAAGAAAAGAAGAATAAAAGACAAATAAAGACAAATAAAAAGACAACCTTAGTTAACATAAAAAGGAGTAAGGTCCGATGGCCAGGGTGGACAGAAAAAACAAAAAAAAACTCCAGAAGGCTGGAGAAAAAAATAAAATCTCTAGGGGTTCCAGGCCACGAGACCGCCCAGTCCCCTTTGGGCATTCTACCTAACATAAATGAAATAGTCCTCTTTGTAGTTAGGGTTCTCACGGAGTCACTTGATGCTGATGGTTATACAGACTTCTGGCTTTTAATCCATCCATCATTGTTGGAACATCATGGTGCTTTGGGTAGATGGTGGTGGCACAAGCCACCACCAATAGGACACCGGAAAAGAAAACAGAAGAGAGAGTAGGGGTTAGTACAAATTTTGAATGAATAGTTATTATAATGAATTGGATATACAGAGTGTCAGGATTAAATTACAGTGAAGTTATGAGAAGGCCATGTTAAAGTAATGTGTTTTCAGTAGTTTTTTAAAGTGCTCCACTGTATTAGCCTGGCGAATTCCTACTGGCAGGCTATTCCAGATTTTAGGTGCATAACAGCAGAAGGCCGCCTCACCACTTCTTTTAAGTTTTGCTCTTGGAATTCTAAGGAGACACTCAGTTGAGGATCTGAGGTTGCGATTTGGAATATAAGGTGTCAGACATTCCGATATATAAGACGGGGCGAGATTATTTAAAGCTTTATAAACCATAAGCAGAATTTTAAAGTCAATTCTGAATGACACAGGTAACCAGTGTAGTGACATCAAAACTGGAGAAATGTGTTCGGATTTTCTTTTCCTGGTAAGGATTCTAGCAGCTGCATTCTGCACTAATTGCAAACACTTTTTAACACTTTAATTTAATTTAATTTAACACTGACAATGCAAAGCTCATTAATTCCAGTGTGATTCCAAACTGGGTTGTGTGGTACATGCATGTGCATCAGTGTTGTCATGGATTTCCTTCAATCAACCTGATTTACAAAATAGGGGGTTTGTCAGGATTGCGTGATTGCTTTGATTTCCAGATTCCCAGTTCAGGTTTATAGTTACACCAGTACGATAACATGCAGTGAATACACTTGACTTGAGCATTCATAATTTTCATATTTTTTCTCTGTACATTTAGCATTCATTTGCTCAGAGTTTGATGCTCTTGCTGCTCCTGAGCAGCTCTTCTTTTCTCCACCCTAGCGGCCCGCTTCTTCTCTTCTTTTGTTGGCATTGTTTTGCATTAAAACTGATTAAGTCAGTGTTTGTGTTGCAATTCATTAGTACATTTTCTTTAATTTTTCACTTAAGCTGGCACTTAAATCTTCAATCTGCCTCAAGAATGATTTAAGATATGAAGAGGTAGGGGAAGTGACGGCAAAGATGGTAGGGATGAGAACGGTGACCGTACGCATGTGCCGCACGGCCGCCCTGCTGGCCGCTGCCGAGAGTTAATACTACAATAAAATAAAAATAAAAAGAGAAACAACCTTGGAGGTCAATCATCACCCCGAAAGCAGACAGTGGACATCACATCGTATATGTGTACCAAATTTCAGGTCAATAGGTCAAATGGTTTGCGAGCTACAGGTGATCTAAAATCCAGGACAGACAAACAAACAGCCACGGTAGCGTACTATATATAAAGACATATACAGAACACAGTCAAATTCCTACTTGCATGTCTGATCAAGAGAGTGTGTGTGTGTGTGTGTACATTACATGAAAATGGATGGGCAGATAAATGCAGTATAGCTTTTAATTGGTGGCTGCTATGACAAGGCCACCAGACTTTCAAACTAAATGCCACAAGGGTTCTTAAAGTCCAGTGAAAGAAGCATATCTTAAGAATAGTCTAATTTTAAATCATAAGAAATTTGTGCACAGATCAAGTCAGTTTGCCATAACAAGTACTACAGAAGGCTTCATCCTGCAATCAAAATCAATAAATGGTGATTTTGTTGTGGCTTATTTCATGCATAAAACATTCTTGCCTACTTAATGAGTAATGGAGGGCTACTCCACCTAGCAGAGGAAATTAAGTACTACAGTTTTTATGAATAATTAATTTACTGTCTTGAGAGAGTTGTTAGTGCATTAGTCAAATTAAGAGGCTACATCTACACAGACGTGAAGACTGGTGGGTTTTGTGCCAATTATGTTAAAATAACCATAAACGTCCATCCTTTCAAGTGTTGTATAAATGCAGACATTCAATGCACAGTTTCATCATGCCCACAGATATGGCTTAGACTTACAGTACTAATGTTGAATTCTATCTCTAAGCAGATCCTTAGTAACAGTGCTAGTAAGAATTTTGAAGACCAAATTCAGTATTCATGTATGTATAGATTTCTGTTACTACTTGTGGAGGCTGCACTAATCGTTTAAATAGTTTTTTAGATAATAATGTCATATTCTAGCCAAAATAAAAATATCTAAAAAAATAATGCTTTTTGGTCTCTTTTTGGTTTGTGTTCTCAAGAATGCCAGAAGTAAGTTAAGCCATCTTTTGAATGAGTCAGTGAATAAAACTAAATGAAAGTGAGAAAATCAAATGTAAAAATTAGATTTCTTGACAAAATTAAATTGAACTCTTAAGTCAAAAAAACATGAAAATGAAAAACACAAAACAAGTAGGGGCTACCCAGTATATTATTTCTCGATGGTTGAACTTTTGAATACCATATGCATAAACGATTGTGATAACTAAATGTGTGCTTTATCTTAGGTTTTCTTACTGGTAAAAATTTTTAGAAAATGTATTGACGAATTGATTAGTGGATACCACTTGTGAGACAGCATTTCCAGATTACTTCAAGTGAGAGATTCGACTAGGAAATAATACATGAACAATAAGTTGTAGTAAAATGGAAGGCCAGGTTAAAACAGGAAGGTGTTTAGGCAAACAAAATACAAGCGCAAAGCCCAGAACTGGAGTCAGGAGAAAAAGAGTACAAAATTTCAATGCAAACCAGCACTACAGCTACTTGAAAAAAATAAATGTGCTATAGTTTTTATAGTTAGGCACAATATATCACAGAACTCCCATCGTATTTATAACGTGACTACTTATGACATCATGAATGTGATGATCATGGTTATATGACACATCTCCTGTATTGCATAAACAATAGAATGGGCTAAACTGAAAAATAAATAAATAAATAAAACAGTTAGAAACTCTTAAATAGCAATTCTCCATAATAAAATAACTCAAAAACAACACGAAACCCATGTGTAACAACGTATTATTACCACAATTTCTTCTTATTATTTTTTCTTCAGATTTGGTTTTGAGGTGTTGCAATGACTAGCAGAGCTACTTGGCAGCTCCAGAGGTATGGGTTCAAATCCCAGCCTGTACGAGTTTACACATTTTTCTCAGGAAACTCCAGGTTTTCCACACTTACAAAAGACATGCATGTTATGTCAATGGGAAACTCTACATTGACCCATTATAAATGAGTGTAGGTGTGTGCATGAGGGCTGTTTCACACCTTGCACACAGCGTTGCAAAAAAAGGATCAGCTTCCCACAATCCAAAATTGAATAGGCAGATTATAAAATGGATAATGTTTTCTTCACCCTTTGGTCTAGTGTATGAAAGATCTTCTTACAAGATGGGATTAACCGACCACAAGAAAATGTATTAAAAGGAAGCTTTAGCAGATGCCAGCCACCAATGTAATTTTAAAATGTTTTTTACAGAGGAGTTTTACCTTATATATCATAGAGTCTCTCAGAAGTATTTTCTGCCTTTCTATGTGTGGTGTAGCTTTTCCTCTAGTGATCTCCTTTACTTTTGGTTAGAGCAAGTTCCTACTTTCCTAAAACAATTTTCTTTCTTGATATTTGTCTCTGAAACATTGTGTGGACCATGAATGCCTATACTATATCAATGAGCTCCTCTACTATTCTGAACTTACTTTTGCCTAAGGTACATACCTAAACTTTCCAGAGAGCACTTGTTACTGTATGTATATAGAAATGTGAAAATGAATTGTAGCATCTATACATTTCTTGGATAAATTTAGACATTCACCCTACCCATGTATAGATTCACTCAGCCAAAAATAACAGACCTTATGCTAATATAAACCTGTTTTCTATAACTAGTCCCTTCAGTATGTTAACAAATATATTCTGTATATGAAATACATTTTGTAAGATATACAGAAAAAGATATCAGTGACACCTAAGCAGTTTATGCAGTTATTTGCTTTGCTGCATGCCTTATGAGGTAATAGAAAGATTATTGCAAATACAATTTGCACCACTGATCTGTTCAAATAGTTTAAAATTTACAGAGAAAAGGGGAACAAATTACTATTATTTTACTATATCTAATTGTAAATATTACAGTCTTTACATTTTAATGATTCCCAGCCACATTCAGTATCCTAACTCACTGCTCTAAGAGCTAATTACAACTCTACTCTTTTTGTCTGCCTATAAGCATAATTTACAAATTGTTCAAGTCCTTAAATCGGTTTTCCAAGACAACAATGTAGTCAACAGGGTCTAAACAAAACAAATTAAAATCCTGTGGGAGAAATTAGATTTCTATATGCTACCATGTGCTGTGAATGTGTCTTAAGAAAGCATTCTGACCACAGATAGAATACAAGTTCCCTCCTGGTAGCCTTTAATATCTAATTTTGGTAATAATTGCTGCATTTACACTGCAGCAAGGTCAAACACACAAGTTACCCTACTTAGATCTAGACAAAATTATTCTCGAGTGATTAAGAGAGAGGCAAATGCTTAAAGATCATCTAAGCTAGTCTCATGGGTGTTTAGATGGAGAAATGAAGGGTCACTGCAGACAATTACCAAGGACTTACAAGATGCGTCAGTTGTTTGGCTTATTTTAACCAAGTACTTGGTCTTTCTTTAAATTATGTTTGAAAAAATATAGAAATATGGATTAGAGTAATAATTCCAAATTCTTTTCCAACCTCACATACAGTGTATCATGAATGTAGAAGAAAATGGAAGTCAGATTTTACAGTTGGGCGGCATGGTGGCGCAGTGGTAGCGCTGCTGCCTCGCAGTAAGGAGACCCGGGTTCGCTTCCCGGGTCCTCCCTGTGTGGAGTTTGCATGTTCTCCCTGTGTCTGCGTGGGTTTCCTCCCACAGTCCAAAGACATGCAGGTTAGGTGGATTGGCGATCCTAAATTGGCCCTAGTGTGTGCTTGGTGTGTGTGTGTGTGTGTGTCCTGCGGTGGGTTGGCGCGCTGCCCGGGATTGGTTCCTGCCTTGCGCCCTGTGTTGGCTGGGATTGGCTCCAGCAGACTCCTGTGACCCTGTAGTTAGGATATAGCAGGTTGGATAATGGATGGATGGATGGATTTTATAGTTTATTTTGTATGTACTGAAAGTGGGTAAAAGAATAAGTGTGGCAGCCTTTGCACACTTTCAAGATTTTGTCAGTACTCACACAGCTGTCCACGTGTACATTTGCTTTCATTTAGTCACAATTTGGCTAATATTAAGAATTTAAATTTTCAGTGCCATAGTTTTAGTAAGTCATTTCTCCAGGCAATGGCATTTTTTACTGTAGAACAGTACATTTTCCTTTTACACTGGTAATGCTATATGTATTGCCTCTCTGTACTTTGTAAATCTGATAAACACATGCAAATCAAAGGAATTTTTCAGAGTCTAAAAACTTTAACAATACCCATATACAGTATTGATTCATAACCTCTTCAGCATTCTGCAAATTGTTTCTGTCTTTTATGGCTTTATGCTAAAAGCTTCTTTAGAAACTTCACTGTAAGTATAATAAATTGATTTTTTCACTGGGTTGGGGCTATACCAAAAGAATATGTCCACCACTAACAATTCAAGCTACAGTATTTGTCTACTAGCATTTATCTCCCAGTTCACAACAGGCACAGAAATCTTAACATTCATATTTTAAAGAAAATAAATATTATTCAGTAAGTCTAGTGTGTCTGTATTCCTCCTGGTGTATGCGATTATACGGAAGACCTTCTTGGAAAAGTCTTCAAATCTTTTAAGAGTAGTCATAAAATTAATCTACACTGACCATCCAATATTTAATTTATTTAACTACTTCCATATTTGCACTACAGGAAAGCACTTTAAAAAGTATATAAGAGTAAATAACATAACATGCTAAAACCCAGTTAATTCAGGGTTACTGAAGAGCAAAGCCTATTATGGCAACATCGGGCACAATCCAGGAATCAACCCTGGACAACTGGCAGTTCATCACAGAATAAAGAAAACAGTTCAAAGGAAAAAGATGCAAAAAAAAAGAAGAAATACAAGGTGCATGATAAATAACGGTGAAATAAACATCTGTTTACTTTTCAGTGTCATCAGCACTGGTTAATTTTTAATGCAATAGTTAGACAGTTTAATCAGACTCATTTAACACAATGAAATAAATGCATACAAGTACATGCCTATATTTATATAAAACATAAGAAGGCTGTCACTGTGGGGTACTGTCTCCTAGTTCCAGGATACTGGGTTCAGATTCCAGCTTGGTCACCATCTGCATGAAATGTGCTTGTTCACAAAATATCTGTTTGGACCTAACTCTAGCTTTATCAGTTTTGCACATCTTGAAACTGAACTTTTTCCTCATTTTTCTTTGCAAAACTGCTCTGTTGCTGTAGGTTGCATGGGGATCATGAGTGGACAGCTTTTGTCAAGTTCAGCCAGAAATTCTCAATTGACATTTGGGCTCATATTTATCAAGTACCTCAGAATTACTCCTACTAGACTAAAACTCGTACTAGGATAAGAATAAATAATTTAGAAGAAAAAGTCTATAATGAGCACCAGGATGGATACACCAAGACACACAAACTGAATGAGAGTAAAGGCCAGTATTAGGCAAGTTTATTCAGCAATAAATGATCCAATCCATACTTTCAGAAGAATCATTTTGCTGTTGTTTTGGTCATGGAAAGTGTCTCATAAAGTAACAGTTATACTGAAAGTAGCCATGGATGTAAGTCACCATCACTCTTCAGTGTGCAGTGGTGTGATGTGCCTCTCTTCATGTTCCCTCATATCTTCTGTAAGGCTCTAATTCATCCAGTGCCCCACCAGTCTCTGCCTGCTATACCAGAGTTTCATGAAATGCAGATCTCAGAGTACCTGTGTGACATTTTACATTCAATCACCTATTCTGCCCAACATTTGTTTAGTGCAATATGCTGGCTATACAATACATTTTGCATCCATGAACACTTGTTAATTGATACTGTGATATTGCTTACTATTCATTTATGCATACTCATCCACACTTGGGGTAGTGATATTTTTGTGAATGCTGAATTGCATGAATGCAGCTTGCTTTAACAAAACCTCACATAGACTGGTAAAGCAATATATTAATGTGCATGTAAGCACATTAATAAGCACGCTCAAAGTACGGTGAAAAATCACAGGACTGGTTGGTTGTTACATAAACAAATTATCACTTTTGTAAAGCTGCATTTTACACATAAAGCTGCCAACACTTCAGTTTCAGCAAACAGTGTATGTATGGTTTCTCCGTGTAGATGGAACAAAGACATAATGTATGACATTTATTACAAGTATTATTTCATTGCTGTCAAGCCAACAGCCTTTTACCATTTCATTGTTGTCCAGCATTTTGAAAACATTCTGCCTTTCACAGGATGTGTGTGCCTGTCACTGACTGAATGCCATCTACTGGCGGCTCCCAGTGAATTAGGACAGCTCTCAAGCTCTCCTAAATCCTGGTGAAGTTAGGAGTAGTTTCCTAAATTAGTAAAACTGATAAAATGTTTTTATTCGTACACCTAAGAGTAGGAACAAATCTGTGTCACTAAGATTTTTGAGCCAGTTAGGAGCAAGTTAGGACTTGATAAATACAGACACTGGGACTCTGTCTCGGCTACTTCAGGATATTAACTTTTTTGTTTTTAAGCCATTCATTTGTAGCTTTGCTTTGTGCTTGGGGTTGTTGACCTAATGGAAAACAAATCTCCCTAGGTACAGCTTTCTTGCAGAGTGCATTAGGTTTTCCTCCAGGATTTCCCTTATTTTGCTGCATTCATTTCACTCTAAACAAGCCTTCTAGGGCCTGCTGCAGAGAAGCATCCCCACAGCATGAGACTGTCACCACAATGCTTCACGGTGGAGGTGGTGTGTTTTTGATAACATGCAATGTTTGGCCTATGCCAAACATGGGGTTTAGTGTGATAGCCAAAAAGCTCACTTTTGGTCTCATCATAGAACCTTCTTCCAGGTGACCTTAGAGTCTCGCATGTTCATCTGGCAAACTCCATCCAAAATGTCATGTGAGCTTTTGCTTTTAAACAGTGACTTTCTCCTTGCAACTGTCCCAAAAACTTGAGACTGGTGAAGCACCTGGGCAACAGTTGTTGTCTGCACAGTCCCTCCAAATGTATTCACTGTAGCTTGAAACTCTAACTTCAGAGTTATCATAGGTCTCTTTGTGGCACAACTCATTAGTTGTCATCTTGCATGATATCTCAGTTGGAAATCCTGCTCTATGTACACTCACAACTGTGCCACATTCTTTCCACTTCTAAATGACTGATTTAACTGGACAGCAAGGAATATTCTATGACTTGGATATTTTCTTATATCCTTCTATCTTTCAGTATATCCATCCATCCATCTTTATT
The DNA here is from genome assembly GCF_900747795.2 of Erpetoichthys calabaricus. Classification (NCBI taxonomy): domain Eukaryota; kingdom Metazoa; phylum Chordata; class Cladistia; order Polypteriformes; family Polypteridae; genus Erpetoichthys; species Erpetoichthys calabaricus. The sequence goes on along the minus strand of NC_041408.2, from coordinate 42,054,239 downwards.
GTGTAGGTTAGGACACAATGCTGACTCAGTAAACCTTAATTACAGATACATTTCCACTTCCATCAATTGAAACTCTTTGACTACATTGAACTAATTATGCGTCTTCTAAAATCAATTGGCTGCCCAAGTGATTTAGGTATGTCATATTAAAGAGGAGAATACTTATGTGATCAGTTATTTTATGCTTTATATTTTTAATTCATTTAGACCACTTTGCTGAAGTCTGTTTTCACTTTGACATTAAAGAGTCTTTTTGTCATGATCAGTACCAAAAAAGACAAACATAAATCCACTGTAATTGAATGTTGTATTAGTAAAATGTGAAAACTTCCAAGGGGATGAATACTCTTTTACAGGCACTGTACACATGTTAAAATCCAAAAATGAAACAAATTGGAAAAAAGCCATAACACAAATTCATGACAAATACTTACTCTTGGCATATCTATTGGTGTGTCCCATCCAGGGTTGATTCTTGTCATGTGTCCAATGCTCTCAAGGTAGCCCATGGATTTCCACATCCCTAGAATTTTTTTTTAGTAAATAAAGGAAAAAATGAAATAATAATAACTGCAAACATGTATAGGTATAATGAAGAGTGTAACATTCTTTACAAATTTCTCTATTTAGTAATGGACTATTGCTGAATCTAAAGCTGAATTTAAAAAAATACGCATTCAGGCACTGTTGATGGCAGCTGTAGACAATAGAGGGATGCAGTATTCCCTTATTGTAGCTGTTTTGCCTAGAGATGAAGAATGGCAGGCCACATAGGCAGAGAAAAATGGTTCTGATGATGAAAAGCAAGTTAGAAATGGGCAGGGCACGATCATAACCTGAAAAGCAAGTCTACCTTTTGTTAGTGATAAAATGTAAATCAGAAATCAAGGTCAGAGAAGCAGGAGAAATATGCTAGACTTTCAGAAAGCCTCTACAGTATTGGACATAGAGGAGCATATGGTGCTGGCTTATAAATCCTTATGCTGATGATTTGATGTGAAGTGACCTCCGGAACATGTCCCCTATTTTTTTTTTTTTTATTACTCATTGTTTCTTTTGAAACATGTGCACATTTTTCAAATTGTGCATTTTGTCTCTTTTCTTAAATTAATTAGTTTAATACCTAATTTTCTCATTCTATTTTTCTATTAATTTCCTTGAAGACATTTAATAGCTTGTTGTTTATAGTTTTGAATGCAAGAAATCAGCCTCCATTGCATAATAAAAGATCTTTTTTGATAAACATTGGACAGTTGAGCATTTATAGTGAAATAAGATGTACACTTTGATTGAAAGAAATTATTTCTCTCTCTTTTCAATCTTAAAAAATTGCAGTGTTTCACATTTTCAGTATATTTGATCCCAGTTTTATAAGGGCAATAACTGGACAGTGACATTCCTATTTCCTTCTCCTAAAAACTTATGCAATGCAGTGCTCTATGTTCTATGTATGCCAGGTTGCTGTTAATTGGGCATTGAGCCCCACCCATATTCAGTACAATCAGCTGGCTGAGTTCTGCAGCTATAGCAGCCACTGAGTGCATATTTTTTTGTTTTGCTTCTTTTTGTTATTAAGTTTCCCAGCAGCATTTGACTCTTAATTGGGTACATGTTACAAAAATATTAAGTTCTCAAACTCACAAAGGTAAGTTTGAAATTGTAACATTATACGTACAGTATATGTATTAAATTGTGGCATTGTCTTATGGAAATAATCACAGAAACTTTAACCCAAGAATCTTTTTAAATATTAAACTATGAACCATCTCACAGAAGAATTTATGCTATATAATAAGAGTACTTTTACATATTAGCTGGTTAAACACATATAAGTGAAAGTAGTATTAAGGAGATTTCCGTTACATTACAAATGTAGACATAGTGTCCATAGTATCTTTTATTACTGAGTACGTACACTTGTTAATTATGATGTTAGGCTTTATGACTGTAATGCAGCTACATTTATTTATTTATACTTAACATCCATATCTGCCTTTACCTGGCAAAATACATTTATGCACTAAACTAATGTTTTACTCCTAGCGACTCACTGGACCTGCTATTTTCAAAACAGCCCTGTTCCCAAACTCTCTACTTTACAAGTTCAGCTTCAGGCTGCTGAATGACATTATAGGGTCCTGTGGTTGGAACAGACTCAGAGTGATCTACCACTTGAGGTCTATAGTCAGACCCTATTGTGGAAGGTGTGAATGCAGCTTGCATGTTCTTTGGTACAGTATGGTACAAGAACTGGGTGTGAGTGATCAAAGCAGATCTGTCAGAATGAGAAGAAAATGCAACACACTGGAGAGCTTAATAATGATCAGGCAAATTCACAATAGGAGAAATAAAATAATTATTTTAAAAGAGAGAAGAATGAAACTATATCATATTAATATACTGTATTTTTTTCATATTAAGCAACTTTGACATTACTAAGAGCTACTGAAGAGCAAAATAGCTGAAAGCAAATAAACTGCCAGAGCACTTATTCTGTGCCACCCACTGCCTCACCAAAAGTTATTAAAGAAGGACAAAGAAAAATAAACAAATGGAAGCTGTTAATGAAATAATTTATTGTAATGTTCCTTACTTTAATTCACAATGATGCTTTTGATGAAGTTACTTAGGTACATGTAAGTGAAATTAACTTATTGCAGACTTTTAATCGTACTTTTACATGTTTTGCAGAAGTTAAATGACTAGAAATTTACAAGTGATGTTATGTTATGAATTGACTCATCTTATAAATATTTTTGCTTTTTTCCTATCCATATCCATGCGTTTTACAACCCACTTATTACAACCCAAGGTAACAGCAGGATGCCCCAGTAGCACTGGGAACAAGTTAGAAACCAAGGGTTGAGTGGGTGTCAGACCAACACAGAGCACACTCAAGTACATATCCAATTCATATTGGGCCAATTCAAAATCAAAAGTTAATTTAAAGAAGAACTCATGGAAGCACAACAAGAATATATGAACTCTGCAGACAGTGACAAGAACTCTCAAAACTGTGAGGCATTAGCATGAAGCACAGAACCACAGTGCTAACTTACATTTTTCTAAGAAACTTAAATCAAATTAGGACTTGCATATTTTCATAAACAACACATTTTAAGTGACTACTTTATAATAAAACAAGTTAGCAAAGCTTATTATCTAGACTTTACTCTTTCGATGTACTTCAATTTGAATATTTGAAATCTATATACGCCGGTATATAGTGTTTTGTTCTAAAGAAAATGTGAGATATATTTAGCTACTATACTTTAAAATCTAGTACTTTAGAGAGAAGCAATTTTTCACTGAGTGAAAATAAGAGTTGGGGTTAATTTAGAAGGACGACCCAGATGTGCAATTTATTCTTACTTGCAAAACTGCTGGCAGTTGAAATAACTCTGTAAAGCCTAATTATGACATACAAGGCTAGAACCTTTACTTATGGCTTTACAACATCATTCTGATATAACATTTAACTTTTCCTTGTTTCCTTCATGTCAGAGATCACCTGCCAAAACCTTAGATTAGCTCTTGTAGTTCCTCAATTCCTGGTCACATTGTAGTGATAAGTGAAACAATGGAGTTTAATTTTGTTGACAATTTTGTGAAATTGCCCCTAAAATTAATTTTGCAGGTGATTTCACAAGAGGAAAATACAAAACTCACTTTTTGGTGAGGAAGGGTGTCTTTTGGGGATGAAAGTAAGGAATATTGCACCCTAGGGTTATCCGGCTGTCTATATTCTCAGCCACCCTTTAATGTTGCTGCTTAGACCTGATCCTAGACTTCTCTTTCCATGCTGCTCCATGTGTTCTCATCTGCCTTGCATAATGCCCGCCTGCTTGCACATTCATGCTGCTCTTTCCACCTCATACTACTCATTTATAATCAGATGTAACACCATCTGCGCTCACTTTCCCCAAACTCTGTAAGCTAATCCAAGCCAAGATCCTTGCCATGCAACCAGTCCAATGAACTTTTGCCAGGAAGAACTGCCCTTGAAAAAGGTAAATGTTGTCTATGTGCCTTCCTTTTCCATGCTTTGCAACATAATTAATTCCTCGTGCTTCTGCACATGGAGAACAGGGCTGCAGTTGAGATGATAGTATCTGTGCTACTGGTGTTAATTTTGCTGGCTGATAAACACCATTTATTTTTAAAACACCATTTATTTGTTAGCAAAGCGAAGGCCCTAATTTGGACTGCAAATTCAATCTGAAATCAAAATCAAATCAAATCAAATTGTTCACATACACTTATACACACGATACAATATGTAGTAAAATGCTTAGTTCCTAAACTCCAAGACTATACATTAGAAATTGAATATAAAAAACAATAAACAATAAAAATCAATATACACAATGGCAGCATAAATAAAAAATAACTTAATATAAAAGAAATAGCAATAGGGCATCATGTAGCTCTAGGTACTGTCATCATTAATAATGCAGATGAGAAGACGCTCCTCCTCATTCTCTTTGAAATGGTCTTCAGGTAGTGGTGCCATTTCCCTGACTGCAGCACAGAGAAGAGGCCATGGCTGGGATGGCTGATACCATTAATATTTTTTTGCCATGGTTTGATATTGCTTAATACAGATGTCCTGGAAGTTTGAGAGTGCACACCCAGTGAAGAGCTCACCTGACCGTACCACTCTTAGCGCAGCTTTATAGTCCTGCTGTGTACTGTTTCCAAACCAGATTCAGACAATGAGCTTTCAGAAAATGGCCATGCTCATCACTGGATTATTGTCACAACTATGGGCTTAACTTGAATACCAAGTGTTCTGTTGTATGGGGTTGTCTGGTGACCCAATACACCTTAACACCCTGTGGTTGGAGCTTCCTCACCCATTTCCTTCTTATACTATAACCTCAGGAAATTAGGCAAAGTAAAGAAACAAGCAAGAGGAAGATCTACACATCTAATTAACTATGTGTTATAGGTAATATGCCCAAAATAATAAGTAAAATAAAATAAGTGTGACAAAAACACCATTACAGCCTAAAAAGCAGTGCATCTTGCATCCATAGGTGTGTTTCGGCTTATTTTCAGTCTAGTTTTTTCTTTGCTAGCACATGGCCTTCAAATGGAATATTTAAGCAGGTTGCATGGCTGTCTCAATATGGCTGCCTCAACAGAGTTATTTTCACCATTGAGAAATGGTATGAGAGAGAAGTGATCTTCTCCTTATGACCAGATAATGAGAGAGAGAGAGAAAGGTGAACAGAGAAGAGACTTTGGGAAGGGTGAGCCTTGTCTTCTGTACCTCTAAACCAGTGGGTGCAGGCAACTTCCTTGGTTGATCCAATCCTATTTCAGCCACAAAGCAATTCCAATGAATAGAATATTTCTACTTGTCCCTTCCTGGACTATTCACCAATGAAAGCCCTCAGGTACAACCTATCCTCCAGTTGCTTTGTTCAGTTGCAGTTCTTGGACTTCCTGAGGGGGTGGCTTATAGGTTCATGTAAAGTCCAAACAAATTTGTAACAAAGCTCCTTACCAAACCATTTCAATACATTCTCCCACCCTTCCGGCCATAAATTACACTTCCAAAGCAGTAATTAACAAAAGGTAATGGCATTCCTAAAGCTTAGGAGGAAGAAAATCACAAAAGCTTGCTTAAAGAAAGCTGCTTCTTACTTTGTCATTTTTAAGTCTTAAATGACAACTTGCAAACAATTATTAAAATATCAAATATTAATGTCCATAAAACCAAAACTTTGACACCTTGATATGTTCAGTCACTCTAATGATAAAAAAAATCAATACTATACTGTACATCTGCTTTCCCCACAGTACCTCAATATGAAAGAGACATGACGATAATGCAAGAAAGGTATGCTTACAAAGCTAAGCACAACTTGCAAATAATTATGGGTGCACTATAAACACAGAATAATTTCTCCAATAAACCTGCTTCTTCACAGTTTTTTCCTTAACTAGTGTGGACCAAAAAGGCTGCCAGTAGACTGGACTAAACATTTATCACTCAAAACAGTTTTGATGAGAACACACCATTCATCTCAAGACACTCAAAAATCCTATTCACCTAATTTCTCTAATTTAACATCAAGCTGACTATGAAAATCCTGACCTATTACTAAACAACTTCCATGAAGTCCTGGGGTTCTGGTCCTGACTTTGGTTCATTGACAGCTAGGCGTATTTTTCCCTGCTATTAAATTATTTGATTTACTTCCTTATTCTAATCTACTCGTAGCAATATTTTTAGATTGATCAGTAGTCTAACTTCCAGGCATAATGCTTCATAACAATGTTAGTTTTGTAAAAAAACAAAAAAAAACAACAAATTAAAAAAACAATAAATGTATAAGGTTGCTGATGTTTATCTCATACTGGAAATCAAGGATCCATTCCAATTCTGAAGCATGCTTCATGTAAAGTATGCTCTTACTCAGCAGAATGTAGAGCTCGGTTCCTCTAGCTTCATGTTTTTTTACAGCCACGCTGCGGTTTTCTTTGAAATCTTGGTGCTTTTTCTTTGCGGTCATCTGGCCTGGTTTTTACTTCATTTTCCTCTGAGATTTTTCTGCATGAGGAAGGTATAGAAAACAACTGTACAATCAGTTACACAAAACCATCGGCTATTGGGGTCTTCAATCTACAGAAAATCTGAATGCTATATTTTGAGCCCAAAACCATTTCAAAGTAAAACTTTTGGTTGCAATTTTGCTGTTTATTTTAAATATTTTCAAGGCCTATTTTGTGGTTCTTTCTTGGTTTCCAAAACCAACATAAAAGACAGTATTTCTTTTGATAAAGGTCCAGTCTTGCACTTACCTTTTCATCTCTTCAGCATTTTTTTTACTGCATGTCCAAATTGTTTAAACAAAGTCTGAAACTCACATATTGCATTTTAACAACAATGTTGTTCTGTTAATCAAAAAAAAATCTTAATTACCTTATAGTCAAAATTCTTGGATATGTTGCTACAAGGTTAGTAGATGGAGGACAATGAATGAGCAAAATGTAATCATTCACTAAAACAATTTTTATATTGTTCCTGTTGTAGCATTTTAGCATTGTTGATAAGCCAAGGTTATAGCATTGTAGCATTGTACTGAGCATATCACATTACAACATAGGTGGGGATTTTGTTCATTACTGTGTAATATGGACTAGGTTCATTTGTAGTTACTCTTCTTACTCAAAATTATGTAAGAACACCAAAATATAAAACTAATCATATAAAAAAAATAAACCACAGAAAAAAGAAGTTCAAGTAACACAAAACCAATAAAGCCCTCCTCCCCCCTGGTGCATCCAACTGTCCACACCTCCTGTACTAAATTAAAACTTTTCTAATGATCTTTTTTATTATTCTCTCTCTTTTTTTCTCTCACCTTCAACCAGAGACACCTTGTCCAACTCACCGCCTAATTCTTAGCTTGATAGGCCTTAAAACTACAGTTTACACTTGCACACATCAGATCTCTTAAAGGGCAAAATCTCTTAAGGAAACCTCTGGGCTGCGTAACATATATGGACTACATAGTTTTGATGGGCTGGTGCCTTTCAGCCAATCGTGCATATTGGCTCCTGTCAAGTTGCAATCACATGCAGTCTTCTGGCCAGGATTTAGTCTGCCTCTTGTCCAACTTCTGTGATCTTGTGCCCCTCTTTCTCAAAGGAGAATTAGGTGACATCTGTGTCCTCTGTTGAGTTACCTGCGCTTTAGCATACTGTGGGAACATTAAAATATATTTCTGCAGTCACAGTCTTTCTGACTGTTTTAGGGACCTAAAAGCTTCTAGTCTTGTACCACACCCTTTCATTGCCCCCTTACTCTTGTGCACTGGATAATGAGCCACAGTAATAAGTACAGAACCCACAGACTGCACACATTGCATGACTCGAACAGCACACTGCACGCCTGATAACAACATTAACTACTGTGCTGTCAGGTGCAGCAGAATGCCAACAAACAATTGAAAAAATTGATTTCTACTACAAACTTGTTCTTTCTGTACCAGAAAATGTAAATGTACCATTAAAATAAATAAATAAATAAATAACAGGTAATTTTCATTTTAACACAGGTAATGACCTTCAGTCACTTCAAGCCTCATTGCTAAATTGGAAAGTTCGGGCTGCAAATGTACATACACACCCAAGGATATTAAAAGCAATTTCCAGCCCCATAGCTGGAAACAGGTTTGCAGCACCTGGCCTGAACACAATTTCACATACTCAAAGCAGCAATGTTTTGCTAAATAGGTAATTACAATGAGAATATGCTAGAAACCTGGAAATAATTACATAAGAAGACAAAGCTGATGGTTATTATTATCATGTAAATAATAAATTAAATACTTAGAGAAGCATATTGATTATTTTGTGCAACATCTAGTGGGAGTGTGTCCCATTGGCCCTTAATACAGAAACACTACTGTTGCAAAAACTTACACTTGTGGCCTAGTTCGATTTTCTGGAAAATAGAATAAGTATGGGTAATTTTGAACTTGGATATCTGAATGTGAAATTTTAAGGTTATTCAAACAATAACACTTTTAAGAAAGCTTTAAAAATTTTATGTAGCCCTCTGGACAGCTGTTTCATGGCCCAAGGAGGCCTAAATACCACCAAAAATAGCACCCATTACGTTTCCTTGTTATGCCTTCTAATAGAGAATCATGTCTCAGGCCAAAACTGTTTGTTTGATTGACTCACTGAGATCATACTGCACCCTTTGCAAAATTCTTCAAGGCAATTTGATCCTGACACATGCATGTGCTGTTTTCTACAACAAATCACATATATCTTCAACTATAGTCGTGGATAAAGATGATTGTTGAAGTATATTAAGAACTGGTGCCAAACTAAGGTCCTTCTCCTGCTGAAATTGTTGAGACAATGGCTCTGCCTTTTGATTATTCACACCCACCCTCTACGAAATGACAATGTCAAGCTGATTGAAAAATAACAATCCTGCCAAAAATTATGATGCATTTCTCTTTTTAAACAAACCAGGTTCTCGTGATTACTATAAATAACCAAAACATACTGGACACTCTCTATCCAATGTGTCTATTCATCTACAGCCAGTTTTATAACCAACAGTTCTCCAATGATAGTTGCTCAGAATAGAAAACAAAAGGTTGGAGCTTTCCTGTGGCAAGAGGACTCTGCCAGAGTATGTTTCCCACCCCAACACTGGATACAACTACTTCAGATTCAAATGGCAGACTGGATGGCAAAGAACTGGAAATGTGGTAAATAATTCTTTTACTTTTTAAATTCATTTTTCTGGCTCAGTAATCCGAACAAAAATGCATTACAGGTCTTGTGAGTCAAAGCTGCTATTGGGGGGTTGGGGGGGGGGGGGGGGGGGGGGGGTGGGATATGACATTTATAGTGAAATCTTTAATTAAACTTCCTAAAATAGTTTGTAAAATAAATGAAACAATGTATTTGTTTCATCAACGAAAGTTATGTCCAATCTTGAATTACTTTAACCTTGGCTTATCATAGATAGAACTGTACAAGAAATTTCACAGACCAAGAATATGAGTGATGTTTGTGAAACTCACATTTATCAAATTTCACATGGAAGCTGTTTTTATGAACCCAGGAAAGGGCTTCACAGACTTTAGAGATTTGAGTCTCCATAGGAGAAAATATATCATGAATATACACTAAAACAAAATTCCTTGAAACCCTCCAAAACACATCATTTACCAATTACTGAAATACTACAGGGGCATTAGCCAGTCCACAGCACACTATCGGATACTCATTATCCCCCATGGCAATATTAAATGTAGTTTGCTATTCGTCCTTTTCTCAGATTTAGCAGAGATTTATACAGTGCATCCAGAAAGTATTCACAGCGCATCACTTTTTCCACATTTTGTTATGTTACAGCCTTATTCCAAAATGGATTAAATTCATTTTTTTCCTCAGAATTCTGCACACAACACCCCATAATGACAACGTGAAAAAAGTTTACTTGAGGTTTTTGCAAATTTATAAAAAATAAAAAAACTAAGAAATCACATGTACAGAAGTATTCACAGCCTTTGCTCAATACTTTGTCGATGCACCTTTGGCAGCAATTACAGCCTCAAGTCTTGTTGAATATGATGCCACAAGTTTGGCACACCCATCCTTGGCCAGTTTCGCCCATTCCTCTTTGCAGCACCTCTCAAGCTCCATCAGGTTGGATGGGAAGTGTCGGTGCACAGCCATTTTAAGATCTGTCCAGGGATGTTCAATCGGATTCAAGTCTGGGCTCTGGCTGGGCCATTCAAGGACATTCACAGAGTTGTCCTGAAGCCACTCCTTTGATATCTTGGCTGTGTGCTTAGGGTCGTTGTCCTGCTGAAAGATGAACCGTCGCCCCAGTCTGAGGTCAAGAGCGCTCTGGAGCAGGTTTTCATCCAGGATGTCTCTGTACATTGCTGCAGTCATCTTTTCCTTTATCCTGACTGGTGCCAGGTTTCCTCCAAATGTGACGCCTGGCATTCACACCAATGAGTTCAACCTTTGTCTCATCAGACCAGAGAATTTTCTTTCTCATGGTCTGAGAGTCCTTCAGGTGCCTTTTGGCAAATTCCAGGCGGTCTGCCATGTGCCTTTTACTAAGGAGTGGCTTCCGTCTGGCCACTCTACCATACAGGCCTGATTGGTGGATTGCTGCAGAGATGATTGTCCTTCTGGAAGGTTCTCCTCTCTCCACAGAGGACCTCTGGAGCTCTGACAGAGTGACCATTGGGTTCTTGGTCACCTCCCTGACTAAGGCCCTTCTCCCCCAATCACTCAGTTTAGATGGCCGGGCAGCTCTAGGAAGAGTCCTGGTGGTTTTGAACTTCTTCCACTTACGGATGATGGAGGCCACTGTGCTCATTGGGACCTTCAAAGCAGCAGACATTTTTCTGTAACCTTCCCCAGATTTGTGCCTCGACACAGTCCTGTTTCGGAGGTCTACAGACAATTCCTTTGACTTCATGCTTGGATTGTACTCCGACATGAACTGTCAGCTGTGGGATCTTATATAGACAGGTGTGTGCCTTTCCAAATCATGTCCAGTCAACTGAATTTACCACAGGTGGACTCCAATTAAGCTGCAGAAACATCTCAAGGATGATCAGGGAAAACAGGATGCACCTGAGCTCAATTTCGAGCTTCACGGCAAAGGCTGTGAATACTTATGTACATGTGCTTTCTCAATTTTTTTATTTTGAATAAATTTGCAAAAACCTCAAGTAAACTTTTTTCACGTTGTCATTATGGGGTGTTGTGTGTAGAATTCTGAGGAAAAAAATGAATTTAATCCATTTTGGAATAAGGCTGTAACATAACAAAATGTAGAAAAAGTGATGTGCTGTGAATACTTTCCAGATGCACTGTATGTTGTACAGATCAAACTTTGTAAAAAACATACTTTAGATTTGGTATTGGATTATGAAGTAAGCAGAATTTTATTTTTCACAGATATCTTATTCAATTCCCTATTAATAATTGCAGGATCATAGTGAATCACCTATATTTTCAGTGAAGAAGAAACTGGTGCCATTTCGATTATTGGATGAGCGAATGAATCAACATGACATTTCTTTAAATATTACACTCGCTGTGCTACACATCAAACACAGGTAGAAATCTCAGTAATCGATTTAGACCTCAGCATTAACATTTGCAGTGCAGTATTTACTGGAATGTATTTTGTAATGCATGTAGTAATAAAATGCTTTGCATTTGTTATTCCAACAGATAGTGCATTACAAACATTGAGAATTTTTCTCTTTTTTGTCTCCCTTTTTGTTCTCTATTAGATTATTTTTTTGTCTTTTTGTGTTTTGTTTTGAGGTTTGGAATAGTTTGGCATTTCACCTTTGTTGAGTATTTTGCATTTAGACCTTTGGCCATTGATAGATAGATTGTTGAATAAGTAAGGTCGGTTTTAAATATGTCAGTGTTATTTCCTCATGGATAATTTTTGAACTACTTAGTTTTGTTTTGTGTATTTTTTTTTTTTGAATTCTTGGCTTTTGTTTTTATATTTAGATTAATTGGCACTTTCCTCCAGCCTGCAGAGAAACACTTGGGGGTTGGTGGCAGAATTGGCACTCTAGCCATCACAAAAAACCTCACACTGTTCCACTCCATCTGAACTAGTGTGGTGCTGAGGTGTCACCCGTTGCATGGCTGCAGTCGGGTCCTAATATGGATTCTGAGTTGGTTTGTCATGTGGTGGGTGAGGCAATGCGCTGTATCAGCGTGTGCTCCTAACCTCTCTCTCTCTCTCTCTCTCTCTCAAGAACATGAAAATAAAAAACAAAAAGAAAACAAAATCATATTCAATTACATAAAACACAAAAATATCAGCAAATAAACTAAAGTCAGGAACAGAGCCCTGGTTGAACTTTAAGTGTTATATTTCTGTCGGGGTTTCTCCTCTGGATGGGGTTCAGTTCCTCGTTTTATGTTCTTTCTGTTCATTTTTGTGTCATTTATTATGTTAATGTCACTTTTGTTAATTATCTGTTTTGTTCCCTATGCCTGTGTTATATTCCATGTGTTTTTTTGGGTGGCACCACAAGACGCACGGCCACCTGCCCATCACTGCAAGTAACTGGCCTCAGTTCCCTGCAATTCATCTGAATGCTCTTAGGAGTTTTTGGTGAGGCACTGTGATTTTTCTGTCCTTTGTTTTGTGATTTACTGAATTTTTTAACTGTTTTCTGTGCCTTTTGACCAGCTTTTGGATTCTTATATTGATACATTGTTTGCATTGCTTTGTCTTATTATTTTAGGTAACTTCTTTTTGCCTTTTGTGCTCCAACATAGCTTCATTCTTGTTGAAAAGTATTTTTGTGAAAATAAATCCTTAATTTTATAAAGCTCCAGTGTTTTCTTTTATATCTGGCTGGGATTTGACAGTAAATCCGTATCTAGTGGGCATTTTGGATACTTGCAGAGCATTTGTTATGATATCAGAGAGGCTGTAAAATTGGGAGATGGAAAGAAATGAGCAGACAAACTGTAATCTCAAACCAAAGTCATGGGAAGAATAGGAAAAAGACTACTAGCATTAAAGTCTTCTTAGAAGTGCTATTGAACTCATAATTCTAAGGAAAATGACAAATCCCTGAAACAATCTTATTTGTTCAATATTATCAAACTTAAAGAAGTGGGAGTTCACGGTGATGTTTGTAGATGGGTTCAAAATTGGCTTTGACACAGAAAGCTGAGGGTTATGGTGCAAGGAACCTTATCAGAATGTGTTAATGTTAACAGTGGTTTTCCACAGGGGTCAGTGCTAGTGCTCCTGCTATTTTTAATAAGATTTGGATAGGAATATAAGTAACAAGTTGGTTAAGCTTGAAGATGATACCAAGATAGGTGGATTGACAGATAATCTAGAATCTGTTCAATCATTACACAGGGACTTGGACACCATACAGGCTTGGGCAGATTTGTGGCAAATGAAATTTAATGTCATTAAATGTAAAAGTATTACACATAGGAAGTAGAAATGTTAGGTTTGACTACACAATGGGAGGTCTGAAAATCGAAAGTACACCTTATGAGAAGGATGTAGGAGTCATAGTGAACTCTACACTATCACCTTCCAGCCATTAAGAAGACTAACAGAATGTTAAGTTATGTAACACACAATGTGTAGAGTGCAAGTCCAAGAAGGTAATGCTCAGTCTTTATAATGCACTGGTGAGGCCTCATTTGCAGTACTGTGGTAGACAGTAGGACTTTAGGGACTTTAACTACATTTGATGTTTTTTTAGAAGAATTAAGTGGATAGGACTGGTGAGCTTTGTTGGACTGAATGACCTGCTCTTGTCTAGACTGTTCTAATACTGTTGCATTCTAATGTCATTAACATGCTATTATACTGCTTATTGTTGGTTTAATGGCAGGTGTGAATAAATAGGAGGGGGTAGGGATGAATCTGTGTTGGTGCAGAATTTTATAAGGCAATAAGGAAAAAGGAAACTGTATTATTAACAGTTACACTGAAATACACATATAATTGTATTTAAATTAAGCTTATATAAAACAAAAATGTTACTGCCATGTTCAAAGAGAACTAAAAATCCCCTCTGACACTTTTGAGTTTAGCAGAGATCAAGCAAGTTCTTACTTTTAGGGCTCATCAGTAGACTAGTCAAAGTCTTTAAAAAAAAACGTACACAAGACATTGGGGTAAGAGTAAAATTAACAAAGAATTAAACTAAATCAAAACTGTAGTTGAAAGATAAAACATCTGCCCTACTCAGACTTATGTCCCAGTGAAAAGTTTTTATTTTATGAATATAATGATTTTTGGACTATTTTAAAAAAAAAACCCACAAATGGTATGAGGAAAGTTCGTGTGAAATTAGTTTACTTTTCTTAAATGACATATCTCTTCACTTAAAAATATTCTCCACAACCACTTCTGAATTATCATTATGTCATGTCCCTTTCTATAAAAATATGAATTTGGTGTCCTAGCTAAGTTTAGTAGAGTGTTAAAAAGAGTAAACTCAGACATTGTTACAACTTTGGTTTTTGGGCAGCTTTTTAAGGAAATTTGGGCTATTTTTATTTCAACAATCTGGCAACAGGGAAAGAGTGAGATGATGACGTTGTTTAAGGAATTCCGCTTGCTACTTGGCATACTTCCTAAATAGAAAAAAAAAACAAGGAATGAAGAAAAGTACATGACCAAGAAGAGTCACATGTGGTGAGCCACATATTCCAGTGTTACTCTTGTCAAAAATGCAAAGAGAGAGAGTGGGTGGGGTTGGAGGGATATGTCTGCCAGAATGACACTTTAGCACTGCTGAATGAGAGAGAAACTCTGCAGATTTTTTTTGTTTTAACCTGACGGAGCTTTCATGACTTAAATAACTTGCTTTTTTTTTTAAATTCCTTGATTCATTATCTATATTAAATGTTTGGTTTGAGGAATCTCTTTAGTGTTATTTTGATGAAAACATTTGATTAAGTGACTTTTACTATTAGAACACAAGAAGGTACTGTATATTTCAGCAAGGGTTCCCTCTCTGGCTCATGTGTGTTCTTTCTTTATTTAATTTTTTGTTATCCTTTACAATAAAATTTTACAATTACATTTAAAATTATGTTTTAGCTGAATAGACACTTTTCTCTAAAGTGGCTTACAAAAGCGGTCAACATAATCAAGTAAACATCAGTTTGGTAGACTGTTTAGAAGCAAGAGTTACAGGACAAGGTTAGAATATTGATCATCTTTACTGAAGAGCTTGGAACAAAATGCAAGCTCATTACAATTCTGTATGTTACAAAAACCTAACAGTTAAAATCAGTTAGACAGAAACTTGCCAAACAAGAGAGTCTTCAAATGCTTCTTAAACACATTGAGGCAGTGAGAATTTTGAATGCCAGTGGACAGTGTGTTCCACTGGTTAGGAGCTACACATGAAAAGAGTCTGGACTGAAATTCCATAACACAAGGAGGTTGAATCACCAGGTACCTGAGTGGAAAAGAAGGAGCATAGGACTTCACAAGTGTCTCCATATTTATAGGGGCTGATCTGCTGACTACATTGGAGGCATCAAGAATTTCAATTTAATACTGGGAGCCAGTGTAGTGATCTGAAAAAGATCTGCAGTGGCTTGCTGACTCATGCCACTACCCTTCCAGCAGAGACTTGCAGTAACTCAGACATGAAAAGACTAAGCCTGGACTATGGGTTGTACTGTATACAACTCTGAAGCTCTGATATTACGGATGTCGCATAGAGTGAACCTGTAAAACAGAGAGATCTTTTGAACCCAGGACATCAGTAGTCACAACCAAGGCTGAAACGGGCTGAATTGGGCAATGAAGTCACATAACACAGCAAGAGATGTTGCAAAATGTGCTTTGTGCTTTTATTTTTAAACAATTAGTGTCCAAACAAAGTGCAGTGCAAACTGCAGATTCTGTAAATAAATAAATAATCCAGAATAGAAGCAAGTGCCTTTGTGGAGGTTAAAACTTAGTAATTAAACAAATAAATAAATATGAGGTTAAAATCTATACTCGGACTGGTTGATAAAACCCATCATGAGCCAAGGTGTATTCATAGCAAACTGAAGTCTCCTCTGCTCACCCTTTAAAAAGTATCCTCCGCAAGAAGAGATGTCGACTAGAAAGTGCAATCATCCTTCTCTTGTCTTGAGTTCCCACTGCCATCCCTCGGCCTTCAGCTGCAAACCCCTTGAACCCTACTCTTTTCTTTCAACACCATTCCTTAGCATTCTATGGGGATCTTCTGGGAGTGGTTGGATAGATGCTTTTATTGTCATACCATCTGTACACTTTTCAAGCTGTCTCCATGCCGTGCAGTATGACATGAGTGACGTAACGTCATCTTGCACAGAGCCTCCACTGAGATGGAAAGCAGGGCATTGCGCATTGTCAGTCTGCAATTTGTGCTTAACAATGACTTGTTGTTATGTGTAGCTGAACATGAGGCTGAGGTGAGGTCACCATTCTTAGCTCTGCAATCCTACCGTCAGCAGGTTTGCGAATTAGCACATACCCACCTACTAGGTGCCTATTTGGAAGCTGAGAAGACACTAGAATGGATTAAGCTCTGTTTTTACTGATTGGGGATTAATGAGGAAGTCCGCCATTTTTGTGCTTCCTCTCTGGAATGTCAATTATGACAGAGTCCTTTGAAGAACCATGCTCCTCTGGTCCTCATCCCACTCATTGACATCTGAGTGCATAGGGATAGATATAGTAGGAACCTTGAACCCTCTGCTCATGGCCATAAGTATATATTGGTGATAGTGGACTATGTTACACGATATCTAGAGTATATTCATTAGAATAGTAGAAAAATCTAGACGAGAACAGACCATTCAGCCCAACAAAGCTCATCAGTTCTCTCCACTTAATTCTTCCAAAATAACATCAGCTCTTGTTTTGAAACTCCCTAAAGTCCTACTGTCTACCAGCTCACTTGGTAACTTATTCTATGTGTCTATGATTCTCTGTGTAAAGAAAAACTTCCTAATGTTTGTGCAAAATTAACCCTTAATTAGTTTCCAACTGTGTTCCTGTGTTCTTGATGAACTCCACTGTACTAATCCAGCCATCCATCCTATCCAACCCGCTATATCCTAACTACAGGGTCACAGGGGTCAGCTGGAGCCAATCCCAGCCAACACAGGGCACAAGGCAGGAAACAAACCCCGGGCAGGGCTCCAGCCCACCGCAGGGTGCGCGCACACACACACCCACACATCAAGCACACACTAGGGACAATTTAGAATCAGCAATGCACCTAACCTGCATGTCTTTGGACTGTGGGAGGAAACCGGAGTACCCGGAGGAAACCCACGCAGAACATGCAAACTCCACGCAGGGAGGACCCGGGAAGCGAACCTGGGTCTCCTAACTGTGAGGCAGTAGTGCCACCCACTGCGCCACCATGCCGCCCCTACTGTACTAATTCCCTTCATAATTTTTGAACACTTCAATCATGTCTCCTCTTAATCTACTTTTGCTTAAACTGAAAAGCCTCAGTTCTTTTAATCATTCTTCATAACTCAACGCCTGTAGCCCTAAAATCAGCCTAGACACTCTTCTCTATAAAGTTTCTAGCATTTCTATGTCCTTTTTGTAGCCTGGTGACAAAAACTGCACTCCTAAGGGCTCATTTATACTTCACGCTCAGAATGCGTACGCACCCGCATCATGGCTGCTACGTGTTCCCAGCGTTCACTTCACGCATCCTCTGAGCAGGTCCTCAGAAATTAATGTGACGTGTGCGTGAGTTGCAGTACCAGCAAAAAGTCAGGGGGCGCAGTGTGATAAAAGTTGGAACATGACGTCAGAGTCTCTGTTTACTATCTACATGTGACAGAAAGCCTCTATGCAGATCCTACAGGGATCGATGTGCGCGCTTCGATGTTTGATGAATGGTTCGATGTGGTGAAGCAAAATACCAGCATACAGATGCATTCGTGGTGCTTTCCTATTTAAGCGTCACATATTCCCTATCGTAATGACACAATACATTTTAAAAGTCTCACATACCATCTTTTGTGCCGTCTTTTTTTCTTTTTGCAACTTCACAACAGCAACATAATGTACAGTGCTGTATTTGAGCCACTGAGAAAAAAAATTAAGGACATGGTGAAAATGTGTATTTTGTGATTAAAGTGGAAATTTCGACTTTAATCTCGAAATGTCCACTTTAACCTCGTAGTTTACTTTATCATTAAAGCAGACCGTCGTATGTCATCCCAGTTTTTAATCACTACGGCAAGCAGCAATAGATCACCACAAAGAACACATTAAACGTATGATATTCCAACTCTCTGCACATTTAGAATCTTTAGATTTATACTTGATATCACTTTCATAATGAAATGCATTAAAGTGTGTATGTTACATTTTACAGATAAATCGTTAATTTTGTTTAAATAATGAATACTGTTAATAATTACACACATGGGGGTGACACGGTGGCAGAGCGGTACCACTTCTGTCTCACAGGGAGTCATGTCGCTGGTATTCCCTGCTTGGATTCCACACTGTGCTCCAGTTTCCTTCCAAAGATATGCAGATTTGGGGATGTGGTGCAGCAAAAATGATGCTAGTGTATGTATGTGCTTGTATTCACCTTGCGATGAGCTGAGGCCCTGTCCAATGATTGTTTCTCACTCGTGCCCAATGCTTGCTGGAATGGACACATCCCTGGATTGATGGATTTAATCATTAAACATCCTTTTCAGAGATATTGCGGTAAGGTGTCATCGGAATTTAATGGGTGTTCTAGGCAATTCACAACACAGAGAAGCTGAACATGTTCTCACCGTGATGATATCTTGCACTGCCACCTGGTGGATTTGTCCAGATTTACATAAATTACGCGCGAAAGTATAAACACTACAACGCTTGCGTAGCAGGGGCGTCCGCTGCAGCATGCGTCGTATCACGTGAAGTATAAATCCAGCCTTGGACTGTCTAATTCCAGGAATTTCGCATGGGAACTGGTAGGGGTCTTTGCGCATGGTGGTATTCCAAAGGAAATCGTAACAGACAAAAGGGACACCTTTCACCTCAGAGACATTCAGGGAAGTTGGCGAGTTACTCTGTATTAAACACTTAATAACCTCAGTGTATCATACTCAAACTGAGGATATAATAGAGCACTTAATAAAATGCCTAAACAAATGCTGCACAAGGTGATCAGTGAGAATAGGAGGAAATGGGATCAGCTACTTCCCTTCAATGCTATTTGCATACTGGGAGGACCCACAAACCTCCACAGGTTTCTCACTGTTTGAATTATTGTATGGGGAATACTGGATATATTAAAATAAGTTTTGGAGAAAGAAGTACTCCCTTACACCAATATTGTGCAGTTACACAATAGATACACAATAGATTTTCAAAAATTGCATCCACATTCACAAGCTTGCTATTATGATCGTTTCTAGACACTCCATTAGTTCCATCTCAGAGACTGAATCATGGTCCTCATTCCCACTTCTCACTCAAATTTTTTTGCCGCAATTTGCAAGGCACTTACAAAATTAAGGAGAGGAACCAAACAACCAAACTGTCAGCCAGCAGAATGAGTACACCACGTACATTTGCTGAAAATGTGTAAGGACAGGGAACCCGATCCGTACTCCTGTTAAACTTGTTCCTACTTTGAAGTCAAAACAGCCATCTTCTCTGTCCCGGAAGAGGTGAATGAACAACCTGGAAGAATCTCTCTGGTTATACATGACATTATCACAGAAGCAGAGGTTGTCATCTGAGAACACCCATATTGCCTTCTGGAGTCAAAGCAAGCCAAAGTGGAACTTGAGGGCGGTAAAATGCTAGATCTTGGTATGATCAATGGAAGTATTAGACTCTGGGCGAGTCTGATTCTCCTGGTCTCAAAGCATCTTAGAAGCTGGTTTTTCTGCAACGACTTTCACTGACTTAATCAAGTTTCCCAATTTGAGGCTTATCCAGCGCCCAAGTGGATAAACACCTTGCATGACTTGGTAAAGCTCTTGACGTGACGAAAGGGTAATTCCTCAGCGGAATCTGCAAAGGAGAAGACTGCGTTTATCACCCCTAGTGGCCATTGGAAGTATTCTGTTCTCTCACATGGATTGCATGGGGCACTGTTAACCTTCCAATGTCTGGTGGATAGAGTACTTCACCCCCTTAATACCTATAGGCTGCCTATTTAGATGACGTTATCATTCTATTCCGGCTCCAGGGAGGAACACATGCAACTAAGTTGTGCGCTGTAGTTCTTGTACTAAGCGAAGAAGGTCTGCAGATCAACCCGACATTTATGTTAGTTTGGGTTTACCAAGGCAGGGGTACAAGTTGACCGTAGTGTGCCAAAGTTGATTCCATCCTGAAATGTCCCGTTCCAAAGACCAAACAGCAAATCCAAGACTTCATAGGTTTTAACAGAGTACTACCAGAAGTTCATCTCTTGTTTTTTCGAGATGGTGGCATCCTTGACAGACTTCACAAAGAAGCTAACTCCTCCCCATTGCTGATGAGAGCCACCACTGTTGTATCGTCAGAAAACTTAATGATTAGGATGAAACAGCTTATTCTTAATGTCAGTAGTATACTTTTATATATTGTGTTAGTGATTTTACTCTCGCTTTCACTTTTTCTGTTTTATTTTTTTAGTATTATGATTATTATTTATTTTAAAATTTTGTAATATACAGTATTAATACAGATTTTAGTTTTCTTTGTTCTCTGCCCCTTTTATATAGCAATTTCTGTCCTTCCTTTTCTTTATCCAAGTAACCAATTGCCACAAAATAAGGTCTTTAATAAATGTAAAACCATCTCTAAGCTTAGAATGCAGATTCTTCAAAACTTTTACAGAACATTGCAATATCTTCATATTACATGTTTAATTATTCCATCCATCTATCCATCCAGGGTCATGCCAGTCCCAGCAAGCATATAGCTTGAGGAAGGATCAATCCCTGAACAGGGCGCCAGCTCATCACTACCGCTGCACCACTGTGCCCACATGTTGAATTATTAACAGTGTACATTGTTTAAACAAAGTAAAAAATTTATCTGTATAATGTAATATACTGTAATTGGCTCCAGCAGACCCCCGTGACCCTGTGTTAGGATATAGTGGGTTGGATAATGGATGGATGGATGGATGGATGTAATATACATACTTTACTGCATTTCATCTTAAAAATGATATCAAGAGCTCCAAGAAGATAGCACTTGGTAATCTAAATCAACATAGAAGCGGGTCATCATCATATGTAAATACGCGCTTTCTTATATTGAATTGAATTGATTTCCTTTATTGTTATTGTATGGTACAATGAGATTCAATATGCAAATCTCCATAAACTTATTTTCCTATAAAATGATAAAATAACAGTAATAATAATAATAATATGATACAAAACAATGAAAAATATGCAATATGAAAGCATAAGTACAATATACATGTATATATAGTGCAGATGGTGAAATGGTTCATAAAGTGGCTCAGGTTGTGCAATATTACAACTGCAGTGCAAGTTTACGAGTTGCATTTACTCCGTTACATTTACTTGAGTAACTTTTTAAAAAAATTGTACTTCTAAGAGTAGTTTCACTGCACCATACTTTTTACTTTTACTTGAGTACATTTGTGAAGAAGAAATGCTACTCTTACTCTGCTACATTGGGCAACACTCGAATCGTTACTTTTTTTCCATTATATATGCTATATTTTTGCCAGAGAGAAGTTGCCACTGGAGCTACTGCATGACTGTTTCACCAATCAGACGTAGCAACAATAATCACATGACTCAGTTTCACCAATCAGACGTGGCCATGCAGTCACATGAACACACACAAACTTCCTGCATCTGCAGCCTGTGAGAGACTTTTAGTTATGCGGGGCTCCTGTTCACTGCTAAACGGTCACAGCTTCACTGCAAGAACCTTGAGAGCCCAAGCAGGTTTTAACCAAACATACACAGACAGTCATGGTAAAGTGAGACTTCTTGTATGTGCGCAAGCTGCCTTGTTCTAATGTTATTTTCTATCAGCTGTGCTATTTGGAGGGCAAGTGTGTGACGATGCCGGTCCCCTACAGACTCTTTTCTTTTCTCTTTTTCTTTGATTCTCCCTTCTTTTTTTTGTGCCGACCCGTATATATACACTCGCGTCTCCATGGGCCTTAATCACATGCCACAGAAAGCAAATGTAGCAATTGAGAACGATCGCACCCACACGTGCAGGTGTGACTCGCTCCAGCTACCTCATTAACTCCCTCGGTTGTGCAATTGTGCCTACGAAGAGTGACATGGCTTTATGGATTTGAAACTGGACTTTTTTTTTTTTTTTGAAGCTATGGACTTGCTACACCACAAAGTGAATATACAGTATTATACTGTCAGTGTACAGTATATCTTGTCACTGTAAGTAGTTTGCACTGTTCGAACATACATGTTACCTACTGTAGGTATTGGCTTCAAAAGCTTTGTTGTGAAAAACTGAGATTTGGAACTTTGTGTTATTTGTGCATCTTTATTTTGTAAAGATGTTATTTATTTGTACTCATTTTTTTATTTTATCCATCCATCCATTATCCAACTCGCTATATCCTAACTACAGAGTCACGGGGGTCAGCTGGAGCCAATCCCAGCCAGCACAGGGCGCAAGGCAGGAAGCAAACCCCGGTCAGGGCGCCAGCCCACCCACACACCAAGCACACACTAGGGACAATTTAGAATCGCCAATGCACCTAACCTGCATGACTTTGGAATGTGGGAGCAAACCGGAGCACCCGGAGGAAACCCACACAGACATAGGAAGAACATGCAAACTCCACACAGGGAGGACCCGGGAAGCGAACCCGGGTCTCCTAACTGCGAGGCAGCAGCGCTACCCACTGCGCCACCGTGCCGCCATTTTTTATTCTATTATTTGGAAATAGCAGAATTTGCACATTATTTTATATTTTTGTCTGTCTTATTACAACATTTCTAAAAAATAAATCATTTATAATGTTCAGACAGTTGCTCAGTACTTGAGTAGTCTTTTCACCAAATACTTTTTTACTCTTACTTGAGTAATTTTTTGGATGACTACTTTTTACTTCTACTTCAGTAATATTATTTTGAAGTAACGCTACTCTTACTTGAGTACAATTTTTGGCTACTCTACCCACCTCTGCTTATAAGTACAAACAGTTAAACCAGGAGCACTTGATGGAATGATTGAGTGTGTTTAGAGCTCTTGGTATGAAACTGCTTCTGAACCATGAGGTCCCGACAGGAAAGGCTCTGAAGCGTTTGCTATATGGAGGAAGTTCAAATAGACTGTGCAAATGGCTGAGACATTGTGTGCTAGATGCTGTATCCTGATAATCCTCAGCTGCTGTAGAGCTGTGATTCCACACTCAGATACAATGAGTTAAAATACTCTGAGTGGTGCATTGAGAGTAACAATGCTAAAGCAGCTTTAGTATTTGGAATATTTTGGCAATTCTGTGGACCATTATATTCTTAGGCGGCATGGTGGCGCAGTGGGTAGCGCTGCTGCCTCGCAGTTGGGAGATCTGGGGACCTGGGTTCGATTCCCGGGTCCTCCCTGCGTGGAGTTTGCATGTTCTCCCCGTGTCTGCGTGGGTTTCCTCCGGGCGCTCCGGTTTCCTCCCACATTCCAAAGACATGCAGGTTAGGTGGATTGGCGATTCTAAATTGGCCCTAGTGTGTGCTTGGTGTGTGGGTGTGTTTGTGTGT
Source organism: Erpetoichthys calabaricus (assembly GCF_900747795.2). Classification (NCBI taxonomy): domain Eukaryota; kingdom Metazoa; phylum Chordata; class Cladistia; order Polypteriformes; family Polypteridae; genus Erpetoichthys; species Erpetoichthys calabaricus. The sequence goes on along the minus strand of NC_041408.2, from coordinate 42,030,482 downwards.
GTCCTGCGGTGGGTTGGCACCCTGCCCAGGATTGTTTCCTGCCTTGTGCCCTGTGTTGGCTGGGATTGGCTCCAGCAGACCCCCGTGACCCTGTGTTCGGATTCAGCGGGTTGGAAAATGGATGGATGGATGGATTATATTCTTACAGGTTGATTACAATCAGATGCCTTAAACTAATAAACGATATGCGGTTAATTTCAGTGCATTTGATAAAGCCATGTCAGGGATGTGAATCTAAAAAATAAAGGCAAACCACACACGAACTGTAGCACTACTGTGACGCTGGGTGCCGCCAGTTTGCAAAACTGAGCCGAAAACTTGCACAATGGATTTAGCTGGCGTGAGAATGTGCATGGCACATTACACCAAGTTTAGTTTTAATACATCACAATGTTAGTGTGGAAATGGGCATACTCAACATTTTTGTGTGTACACACTGTTTATACATGAGGCCCCCAGTGTTATGTTTGTTGAGTTCTGCACCCCATTTTGTATGACAGGATTACATCATAACGATGATTACTTTGCAGTGCAACCCATCAGGCCTCTTATTTGGTATGTTGTTAATTATTAGTAAGGTGTGGCGGGCGGCCGGGTCCCATGCCTGGCCGGGACGCCCCTTCTACATATGTTCTGGGGGAGCAGCCATGGACATCTCACTACCTCCCCTGGGACACTTGGTGGCAGCCTCCCTGGCTGACGATGGTGCCTCAGTTACCTGCAGGGTTTCATGGGAGATGGAGTTCTCCACAACCCTGTGGGGATCTGGGTTGGCCGCCAGGGGGTGCTGCATGGATCCCAGAGCCCACATGGACAGCTCTACAGCGCTGCCTGGAAGTGCAATTAGCCACAGGTGATCAAGCACCTGGAGCACTTCCATAGGCGGAGTGGTGGCTCTGAGGCTAAGGATCTGCGCTGGTATCCCGAAGGTTGCCGGTTTGAATCCCCGTCACTGCCAAAAGAGATCCTACTCTGCTGGGCCCTTGAGCAAGGCCCTTAACCTGTAATTGCTCCAGGGGGCGCTGTACAATGGCTGACCCTGCGTTCTGACCCCAAAGGGGTATGCGAAAAAACTAACAAACACTGTTGTAAGTCGCTCTGGATAAGAGCGTCTGCTAAATGATGTAAATGTAAATGTAAATGTTGGCTATGAAAAGAGCCAGCATCCACCACTAATTAGCCAGAATCGGGAAGAAGAGGATGAGGTTGCCTAGGAGGAGTGGTGGTGCCAAGGTGGAGAGAAAAAGTGTTGTTTGTACTATTTAAGTGCTTGTGGGACTGTGTTGGGCCTGTGGGACACGGGGAAGGTGTGCCCCACGGCTGAACAGAAATAAAAAGACTTGTGATTTTACACGTGCCTCTGCATCAGTCTGTGCCGGGTCGGGCGCTATATAGTGCCTTTTACAAAGGTCAGCCTACTTTGTAGTTACATATGTCTGCAATCCTGGTTGTATAACTCAAAATTACAGTTTCATTACAAAATATCAAAGAAAAAAAAGATCAATGCATTCTTGAGTATTGTGAGTATTGTGTATGCATCTTCTGCTACCCATTTCATTAATATGGAGAATATCTTTCTCCTCAGTTGAGCTCCATTGAGCTGTCCTTTTGTGTTAAATATACATTTGTATTATTTTATGTAAAAGTTGTCTCCCTACAAAATCTTTGGCACTAAGTCTGGACAGAGCACCTCTTTGATATTGGTAAATGTTCAGTGCTCCTCAACTGTTCATTTTACCCTGTGATGCTGCAAATTACACATCGGGTCACTCAAAGGTGCAACAGTTTATTCAGAGTGCTATGTAAATTTCAAATAATGCACTCAATAAACACAAACATTCTTTAACATAGAGTATTTATTTAAAAATGTAAACTTAATCTCAAAATTATGTTGAACTTCAACATGGATGAATATTTGACCTCACTTGTCAGAAATTCATTTTCTGTTGCCTTTCTCAGAATCTGCATTACTGTGAGCAGTTACACCATATGTGCTTTCCATGTTATACTGTAGACAGGCTCCACCTTGACCCTTAATTGGATCGGTCAGGTTTGACAAAGTGTAGATAGATGAATGGATGATATGCTCTATATTACCACATGATTTAAATAAATGGCCTCATGCCAGTGATGTGAGGATTAAAGGGACATAGTGGAGAAAGTTGCCTATATCAATTTCATGTAAATAGACTGTACTATATTCTTTGAAAGGTTAACCCAGTAATGTCTTAAGTTATATGTTTGGAAGTGATTCCTGGTTTTTAGTTTATACCCTAATATATGGGTTGTCCAGAATACTGTATGTCAATTGGAACTAAACTCTTCCTGGCATATGAAGCCACCAATGACGGTTGCCCAAAGATATGTATAAAGTGTATCTCATATTCATTCAAAAAATTAGGCAACTGTTACCATCAGTCATAGACAGTGGTAGTAAGTAATCTGGGTAATAATCCCTGGAAGATGTACCTGAGGAGAGCACTGATCCCCTTAGAGAATGATTGCAAATAGGTGTTTTGCCAAGCAGCATGGTATGTAGTGCTCATAGGCAGTGATCAGAACTGAAGGTAGGAAGTGTAATTAAGCAATGAAGTAAGTTGATTCTGCTTTGCAACATGCTTTTGATGCAAAAAAAGCTTGTTCTCATATGGATGCACAGTAGTTGCTAATCCAATTTAGATATGAATTCCTTTTTTTTATTTTATAAGGTTTTTATTTAGAGTTGTGAAAACAGAGCAAGACTGTATCAGTCCCAAGCCTTAAAGAGACTAAGACTTTGCCATTTAAGACCCTCCTGGCTTTAAAACCTGTGTTGTTTGGTCAGAATGCATAATTTAAATGACAAAAAACTGATATGAAGGAACACCCACTCCCTCTACCTTTAATGATCATCCCAACAAAAAAAAAATGTTTAAACAAACAAACAAAAAATCAGTCTATTTTCTTATTGCATTGTCTTAATGTAATGCTGCAATATTACAAAGCATATATAGTGGCTGATTTCAAAAGGGTCAAATCTACACATGGCTAATGTTTCAGCTGAAAACTACAAAGAGGGCTTCAAGTAGAGCATAGCAAAATTCCAAAGCCAACCAAATCCATTATAAAAAGCACTATATTTTTAAATCTGAAATAAAACTGAATGGTTGTTAAATTGCATTTGAGTATGTATCTCCCATAACTACTTTGCATTTGTGTGTAAATTTCATGTAAACATAAAAAACTTAGAAATGTAACCTGGTCAGAAGGGGGGCATACAAAATGTAAACAAGAAAAAAATAAAAACCTTTCAACGCAGTAGGGCAAATACCGAACAATCTCCAGCCTCATTAGCTTCACACAGTTCATCGGGGGTATCCGTGCACCCTTGTTCATTGAGGATACCGCCATCATTAAGCAATGCACTGAGGAGAACAGAGATGAGGGTTTAGCCTCCTGCAAGAACATAGACATCCATCTCTCTCAGAGTTTCAAAGAAGCTTTGACTGATTTCACAGTTTTGGACAGCTTTTCATCATTATCCACATACCCATCATCATTCTATTTTGAATACACCAATTTTCCATCAATGGTCACTTCAAACCAGCCTGTACTCTGAAGGGTGCCCTCCTCTGTAATCTGAAAATCGACATGGAATTTACTCTCCAGGGGCCTCATGTATAATGCTGTGCGTAGAATTCACACTAAAATATATGTTGTCATGAAGTGGCAACAGCTTAGCACAATATCCTACCTTGTTATGTTTTCCTCCTTATTGTTTTATTATTGTTATCATTATCTTTGTGGTGAAGCCATAGCGTTAGGATCAGAACACTATGAAGCGTCATCATAATTTCCAAGAAAACTACAAAACATCATGAGTACCACTTTATACCTCAGGGTTCTGCAAAATCGTGTAGGTATGGGAGTAGGTAGGGGACACTTCATAAATATGTGCCATATTTTTGCCCCCAGATATGGAAGGAATCCCCTCTGGATTCTGATTTTGGATCTTTTTACCTCTTAGACATACCTATTTTTGTTTCCTTTTTACCTGTATATGCCTGCTTTTTTTTTTGCTTTTTTTTGGTGCTCCACCAACACTGTGTACAGTGGAGATGGGGCCCTGCTGACTTCAACTGCAGACGTTATTGACCGGTGGAAGGAATACTTCGAGGATCTTCTCAATCCCACCAGCATGTCTTCCTTCGAGGAAGCAGAGCTGGAGGACTCCAGGGGGGCCCGTCCATAACAGGGGCTGAGGTCGCCGAGGTAGTTAAAAAGCTCCGAGGTGGCAGGGCCCCTGGGGTGGACGAGGTTCACCCTGGGTTCCTCAAGGGTCTGGATGTTGTGGAGCTGTCCTGGTTCACACGTCTCTGCAACATCGCATGGACATCAGGGGCAGTGCCCCTGGATTGGCAAACCGGGGCGGTGGTTCCCCTTTTTAAGAAGGGTGACTGGAGGATGTGCTTCAACTATATGGGGTTCACACTCCTCAGCCTGCCCGGTAAGATCTGTTCAGGGGTGCTGGAGAAGAGAGTTTGGACTCAAGAGGAACAATGCGGATTCCGTCCGGGCCATGGAACACTGGACCAGCTCTACACCCTGACCAGGATCCTGGAGGGGGCATGGGAGTTTGCCCAACCAGTCCACATGTGTTTTGTGGATTTGGAGAAGGCATTCGACCGTGTCCCTCGAAGCATCCTGAGGGGTGTGCTCCAAGAGTACGGGGTACAAGGCTCCTTGTTACGAGCCATTCAGTCCCTGTACAGGAGGAGCAGGAGCTTGGTCTGCATTGCCGGTAATAAGTCGTTTCCTGTTGAGGTTGGACTCCGCCAGGGCTGCCCTTTGTCACCGATTCTGTTCATAAGTTATATGGACAGAATTAATAGGCGCAGCCAAGGAGCGGAGGGGGTCTTGTTCAGTGACCTCAAAATCTCGTCTCTGCTATTTGCGGATGACGTGGTTCTGTTGGCTTCATCGGACAATGACCTCAAGCTCTCACTGGAGCGGTTCGCAGCCGAGTGCGAAGCAGCAGGGATGAGAGTCAGCACCTCTAAATCCGAGGCCATGGTTCTTAGCTGGAAAAGGGTGGAATGCTCTTTCCAGATTGGGAACACAGTACTGCCTCAAGTGGAGGAGTTCAAGTATCTCGGGGTCTTGTTCACGAGTGAGGGAAGAATGGAGCGGGAGGTTGACAGATGGATCGGTGCGGCATCCGCAGTAATGCAGGTTCTGCAACGGTCCATCAAGGTGAAGAGAGAGCTGAGCCAAAAGGCAAGGCTGTCGATTTACTAGTCAATCTACGTTCCTACCCTCACCTATGGCCACGAGTGACCGAAAGAGCAAGATCGAGGATACAAGCGGCCGAAATGAGTTTTCTCTGGAGAGTGGCTGGACTTTCCCTTAGAGATAGGGTGAGGAGTTCAGTTATCCGGGAGAGACTCGGAGTAGAGTCGCTGCTCCTCTGCATTGAGAGGAGTCAGTTGAGGTGGTTCGGGCATCTGGTTAGGATGCCCCTTGGACGCCTCCCTGGGGGGGTGTTCCGGGCATGCCCCACTGGGAGAAGGCCACGGGGCAGACCCAGGACACGCTGCAGGGATTATATCTCCCGGCTGGCCTTGGAACGCCTCTGGGTCCTCCCAGAGGAGCTGGAGGAGGTGGCCGAGGAGAGGGAGGTCTGGGCTTCCCTGCTTAGGCTGCTGCCCCCGCGACCCGACCTCGGATAAGCAGTGGATAATGGATGGATGGATGGATGGTTGGATGGATGGATTGATGGATGCCTGCTTTTTTAAATCTTTGTGTTTTGGAGTCAGCTCTGAGTGAAGATCTGGGTTTTCATGTGTAATGCTGTGCGTAGAATTCTCACTAAAACATGTTATACGAACAAAAACAGAAATGTGCATATGCATAAAAAAAATCCAGATGCAAACATCTGTGTGTACACCAAGTTCCACACACTTCCCCTTAGCAAATCCCAATCAACATGACCTCTATCACACATGCACGCACCGGACAGCCCCACACCGACTCTTGCCAGAATTTTGCATATGTTAATATGCAGATCTATATAAATATCACATTCCTTTCAGTATTTGGTTTAAGGCCATTGGAAAGGACATGTGAAAAAATAAAGAATTTTAGCGAATGCAAATGTGGATAATTATTATACCACTATGTGCAACAGAAGCGTGGCAGATACACTTGAAAGTTCAAGTTCAGAAAGTCGCGCAGTGCCCAAAATAAAAAAGAAGTGGTCACATATCACAGTTGACATGAAAAGGTGAGTCGCACTCCACCGTCTGTTTATTCTGTTTCAGATAGTATCACAAAAGCTGATCCCCATCCCAATGACATGATGGTGCTGCTGTGCTGAGCACGTCTTCACGTTCTGGCTGTGCACACACCTCTGTCTCGGAAAACCGCTGGGAGGCCATCTGGCTGTGTGCTGACGTACGCAGTTGTGGAGGCACAAAATAAAATAGTAGATCCTGTAAGAAATGTGGCCAATGAACAAGGCATAAAAGGACTGTACTTTGTGAATTGACCACAAATTAAATGAACTGGTTAAAAAATAAATGCTGCATCTGATTTCCTTGTTTTTACGTTCTGCTAATTACATTCAAATGAAGTTGTAACACTGTCCAATTTGCCTGATCATTTGGTGGGTCAGGGTCAGGTTCATCAAAGTGCATCTCTTCAGGTAAGGGCAAGCCACATGCTTGCACAATGCAACATATGTTCTATGCAGTATAGAGCAGCACATTAATAGAGTGGAAATACTTTCTATTTACATAGGCAAATTCATTCTCTGAAGGCATCTTTATGGTGTACCATCAGCACCGACTGCCACAGCGGATCGATTCTCTACTCTTTATCCTTAAAAGGACTGCTTGTCTTTTGCTGCACTTGTTGGCAAAAGACCCTGCAACTGTGCATATCTGCCATTTCTTTAGGTACTCCAGCTGTAGATGATATAACGCCAGCTCATTCTTTTGGTGATTCAACCTTGGCTGATGTAACTTGCCCGGTGCCATTGCAAATACATTTAAACACAAAACATCTACACAGAGGCAAACTAGAAATGTGTTGATGTATTTGTGTCTTAAAGGTAATTTTGTATGTGACCTATGTGTATGTTGCAAGTTGCCTTGGATAAAGTTGGAAGCCAAATTAGTAAATTTAAACATAAAGCAATACGTGAGCCTATCCCATTAATAATACTACCCACAGTGCTGTATAGTTGATGCAAACAGGAAGGGGTGAAAGATCAAAAATTCTTTGGTGTTGTGTTTATTTGGTAACAGTGGCCATGAATGACCAAAAGCGATAGTGGGGAAAAAAACAAACTGTACTTTTAGTTTGAGAAATCTGAGTACCTCCAATCGAATCGTGAGGGGCAAGTCTTAATGAATTTATGCTTCCTCACTGCCATTGTCTGCAAGAAATGTTACTGTCCTGATGTTTAATTCTATTAATTCTGTCTCAGGGAGGCACAGGAGTACAGTTGTTTAGCAGAGCTGCCTTACTGCTCGGTTTATATTTTTGGCAGCAATAATCATTCCAGCATAGTTGACAGATGTTTCTCCAGCTATCAGGAACACTTAAAAGACTATAGCACTTTTGTAATCCACTCAATTGATTTCAATGCATTTTGTTGATTGTGGCAAAGTTCTAGGACATTTCCACAATTTTGCCAAACCCGAGTTGAAGCAAATTCAGTGAGGTTTACTTAGCAGTACTGGAGAAAAGATATGATATATACACTTGGCAATACTTCATCCATTTTTAGTCTTCTTTAGTCTTCCGCACTGTTTTTGTTTTGTTTTGTCATAAGCACATTGCCAACAAAAAGAGATCAGAGAACGGAAAACGTTGTTTGACACCCTGTTACAAATTGTTTTTATACTGTTTGATTTATTTTTTATAGCTTATATTTGTTTAACAGCCCAATAGTGTACACATTTACAAAAACATTCTTAAGGAACACAAGAGGCCAAAGCCTATCTCAGTAGCACTGGATACAAAACAAAAAAAAAAAAAACCCTAGTCAGGGTTTCAGTCCCTCAAAACATTTACAAATAAATAAACTAAAATGCAAACTAAAATGTAAAATAATGTTCAATAAATCATGAAAAAACACCATACTACATCAGTCCTGGATTAAGATCCCCATTGCTCCTAGGTGACTTAGCTGCTTCACAGAAAGTTGATCATATTTTTAACAATGTAGAATTTCCTGTAGAAAATTTTGCAAGTTTCAATATTACGGGGATCATCTTTGAGGTTTTTGTGCTTGCAGTGTTAATTCAAAGCTCACCTGAACATGAAATGTCACTTCAATTGGTTATAGTCCCAATAAGTAATACTTTATGCACATTAGGTTGCGATGGACAATGCTCTATGTAACAACTACTATAAGACCACACACACATTGTAAATAATTATTTGATATATTAAGAAAGTTTGGTTTTGACATTTGGGCCAGAGGCTTGATAATTCCTTTCTCCTCTTCTGGATTATTTGAATTTAAAAGCCTTCTACCCATTTTTGTATGGACTATACAGGCTGAAAAGTCTGCTACTAGAATACTGAGGTGAAAATAGGCCTCATCAGAGGTCTACTCCTGAAATTAAAGTATCAGATTTGAGTTTTGTAGAGCCCAGCAGATTAACACATCTTTGCTTTACTTGTATAAATTTATCTATCAATGGGCATAATGTGAGTTTGTTAAAGTGTGCATTGGATTGAACTTCTTCTGCCTTAAGGAAACAAAGGGCAGGTCTAAAACTAACTACAATGATCAGATGATGATCTCCTCCCAGATCTGGACCAGGGCATCACTGAGCTCCTGGACAGTCTGAGGTGCAACCTGGCAGCATCGGATGGACCCAGACATAATGTCCCAGAGGTGTTCTATTGGATTTAAGTCAGGTGAGCGTGGGGGCCAGTCAATGGTATCAATTCCTTCATCCTCCAGGAACTGCCTGCACACTCCCACCACATGAAGCCGGGCATTGTTGGATACCAGGAGGAACTCAGGACCCACTGCATCAGCATTTGGTCTGACAATGTGTCCAAAGATTTTATCCTGACATGTAATGGCTGTCAAGGTGCCGTTGTCAAGCTTGTAGAGGTCTGAATATGCCTCCCCAGACCATCACTGACCCACCACCAAACTGGTCATGCTAAACAATGTTGCAGGCAGCATGATGTTCTTCACGGCTTCTCCAGACCCTGTCATATCTGTCATATGTGCTCAGGGTGAACCTGCTCTCATCTGTGAAAAGCACAGGGTGCCAGTGGTGGACCTGCCAATTCTGGTATTCTATGGCAAATGGCAATCAAGCTCTATGGTGCTAGGCAGTGAGCACAGGGCCCACTAGACGACATCGGGACTTCAGGCCACCCTCATGAAGTCTGTTTCTGATTGTTTGGTCAGAGACATTCACACCAGTGGCATGCTGGAGGTCTTTTTGTAGGGCTCTGGCAGTGCTCATCCTGTTCCTCCTTGCCCAAAGGAGCAGATACCGGTCCTGCTGATGGTTTAAGGACCTTCTACAGCCCTGTCCAGCTCTCCTAGTGTAACTGCCTGTCTCCTGAAATCTCCTCCATGCCCTTGAGACTGTGCTGGGAAGACACAGCAAACCTTCTGGCAATGACACGTATTTATGTGCCACCCTGGAGAAGTTGGACGACCTGTGTAATCTCTGTAGGGTCCAGGTATCGTCTCATGCTACCAATAGTGACACTGACTGTAGCCAAATGCAAAACTAATGAAAAAACAGTCAGAAGAGATGAGGAGGGAAAAATGTCAGTGGCCTCCAGCTGTTAAACCATTCCTGTTTTGCGGGTTATCTCATTGTTGCCCCTCTAGTACACCTGTTGTCAATTTCATTAACACCAAAGCAGCTGAAACTGATTAACAACTCCTTCTGTTACTTAACTGACTAGATCAATATCCCAGAAGTTTCATTGACTTGATGCTATACTCTGATTAAAAAGTGTTCCTTTAATTTTTTTGAGCAGTATATATAGGTCCCTTCCGGTACCGGTGCCACCAATAACATCACTTCTGACACCGACACTATTGATGATGTCAATTTCGGTCCCCGGGAAAAAAGTCACTTCCAGTTCTGGCGCTATTGATGATGTTACTTCCGGTCCTGATGTCGTCACTTCCTCTCCTGGCCTTTAAAGCTGGTATATTTTCACTCTTAAATCAGTGCTGTTTTGAACTCCAACCTTTGAACAACTCAACCAAAATTGCACATTTGCAGCCAGGGCATAATATACAGTTGGCTGCCCCAAACCTTTTTGATGTCTGTGGACTGTTATTATATATACATACTAGATGGCTTCCCCCTGCTCGCCCAGCTACTTCACGTATCTGCTGCTTGCGTTGTGAAGAGGAGGGCTGAACACACCCCAAGGAGATGCGGTCGCTCCTCCGGAACCCCCTCTTAAATGGTGATACAATGGGAAACAAATACAGTTTTTTTTTACCTCCTCTTTGCTCTATCAGCTGCTGGCTTGATGCTGCTGCCGTGCTGCCTGATCTGCATCTCATGCGATGCTTCAAACATTTAAAAGCCTGTACAGAAGCTGTCCTACTGCTTGTGTTTTATTTCCAGCCCCGGGCATGATGTGAGATGTGAGTTCTTGATATTTTTTAGTTTATAATTTAAAAATGGAATAAGAAAATGAAAATCTAACAACATCACATTAAAGTTTGATAAATCATGAAAAGAATGGTACCAAACATATATATGATACATATACATATATATTAAAATAAGCCCGATTTAAAGCGTGACAAAAAACGGGACATTAAAAACGTCATCGTTGCACTTTAAGGCTTAGGATTTTATATACAGTGGTATCTCGATATACGTCCACTTTGGAATAAGTCCAACTTAGTATACATCCTGTTTGGACGCGTAAAATTTTGCTTGGTATACGACCTTTGTTTGGAATACGACTCGCATGCTAGAACACTGCGCACTACCCTTGTTTACCTCTCTCGAGACAAAGCCAAGACTACCTGTGATATAGAGGGTCCGTGGCTTCAAAAAAAAGGGCCAGGTTTTAAATCCGTATAGCCATGTCGTTCTCCGTGGGCGCGATTGCACGACTGCTGCGAGTTAATGAGGTAGTTGGAGCGAGTCGCACCTGCACGTGTGGGTGCGATCATTCTCAATTTCTTCACTGGCTTCCTGCGGCGTGCAATTAAGGAGCTGCGCCCATGGAGGCGCGGGTGGATATATATATATATATATATATATATATATATATATATATACGGGTCAGCACCAGGAAGGGGGGGATAGATGGATCGAGGAACAGAGGAAGATAAAGTAGGTTAAAGGACGGGAAAGAGCAGTCTTAGCAAGCACTCGACTCTTCTCAGCAAGGAAAAGTGGGGTTAAATTTTCATTTATTTAATCTAATTGCTTTTGTATTTATGTATTTTAGTATTAAGCAGTGTTTAAATTATTTTATACAACCCCATTAATGTATAATATGCCAATAAGAATAGGATTTTTTTTCATAGGAATGGATTAATCATTTTCTCTTTATTTCTTATGGGAAAAATTTGTTTGGTATAAGTCCTGTTTGGTATAAGTCCAAGCATCTGGAACGGATTAAGGACGTATACCGAGGTACCACTGTAAATAGAGAGTAGATATATATATACATATATATATATATATATATATATACACACATATACATATATATATGTACCAAACCAGCCACAAGCATCACCTGGTAGGTAACCACCCAAATAATCAGGTTGGGATTCAGACCTAAGAATGTAATATTCTGATCTTCACCCTGTCAAATAAGTGAACCAGCTGCCATGTTGCAACATCAGAGGCATGGCCTCAGGCACTGACGTCCAAGGTTCAGTCCCCATAAGGAATACAAAAGTGCGTAAACATGATGAGCCCCAATAAGGGCAAAACACATGTTGTGTACTCTTTGTATTATTTAACCGATACTGTATAACATACATATATATGTACTGTATGTATGTGGCTGAGGCAAGAAGGAGCGGCAATTGCCCACAGGAAGGGGCTTGGGTGGCTGAGGAGGTCTAGGAGCTGGACAAGAGCATCCTCCCTGCTTCTAGTCAGCGTGGGCGCCTTCCAATCTACAAGCCAAGACGTTCAGCGAGTCAATATCATGCCATAGCAACTCATCCCGGAGCTCTTCAGCTATCTCAGAGAGCACTGTGTTGATGGCGAACTTTTGATGGCATCTCCTCGGAACCAGCCTTGGATAAGATGAAGCAGATCCTGTACCTGAGCATGGATAAGGCGATCAGGGTCACGCTGCCAAAGCCGGACCGACCACCCCTTGGCAAGGGAGATTGTAGCTGTACGGATATGGATATAATATATATATTTAAAAATATAGAAAACATGTTTGAAAAATACATAAAAAAATAATTTCCTTCACACAAACTCCATGATCAAAAGCAACAAACAAAATGGTAGTATGATAACAGTGCTTTAAAAAAAACATTAAAATGAACAGATTAATCCTTTTCATATGGAGAATTGGAGTCTACAACTTACAAAACTCTAAAAGCATAACTGGCTTTTTCAACAGGACTGGCTTCTATCCTCTGTTCTCTGGCTCCTAGATTCACTAGATTAAATTTCAAAAAATGGATGGGTGGATTATGAATATTCTGCACAAGAGAACGTCTAACTAACTGAACTGAAAAAAAAGATTCTTCAGTGAATAATGTGCTTCTGTTCACAATGTACCGTATGTGTTTTTATGTGCGTTTTTCAACACCATCACACTATTCCACCTGATCTCATGTCAATGAAATGGTTAAAATGATTTATTTGTCCATTTAATCCTCTTCTCTATTAAAGAATATAAATTAATATATAACAGCATTTGGAAAAGAAAATCCCAGATTAAGATAACAGGTAGATGCCCAGTGGTACCATCAGAGACAGCAATGGGAGTGGGGAGAATGGGAGATTCATCCCAGCGGGAGTCTAATATTCACTATTGCGAGCTGCAGCTGAGGCCCACTTGACTGACAGGCACATGGCTGCTGTGAGAGCTGCTCACATATCCCACAACTGCTGGCACGCAGACTTGAAAGAGATTTATTGTGGCATAATTAGATGGGAATATTAAGGGCAGCAGGCAAGAGCCACAATTAATGTTTAGCAAATAGAAAGAAGGATAAAGGAACCAAAATTGATATTGAAAAAAAGTATGTTTAAATGAGACACGAAAAAACTCCTTGATATTTTCTGTGTTTTTTTTTCCCGTAGCTGTATTTCATTATTATTGTTGCTCCTCTACAGGAGGTTAAAAGAAAGACAATTTTAAAAGCAAGTCAGAGAGTTTCAAATGTAAGAACGGTAACCTTATATCAAAGACAAAGTGCCTTACATAGGAGCTGCAGAGCATCAATAATTAAATCACCTTTGGTAACTAGTTGTAAGGTCAGTATGCCTGTTGTAAAACTCCTTGGCACTGTATCTGCACTACCACTCACATTTCCTACTGAAGATTTCATTTCTATTTCAAAGCTTGCTTTTGAGAGCAAATCGGATATTACTGAGCAAAGGATAGCAATCCTAGTATCTGATCTTTAGGAATTCCTTATTGTAAAGTTGATTTGTCCCTTTTTATTCAATTTTAAACTTTCCATTTATCTTCTAATCTGCTTAGTTCTTTTCGAGGGGTGGGAGGTCCTATTTGAGGTGCATTTGGTGCAAGGCAGAAATTAATCCTAAAAAGAGCATTGCAATTGTAAAACATTAGACAACAAACAACACATTAGAAAGTTTTACAGTCATCCCTTATCACCCAAAAGCTGACACAGAAAATCAATTTACCAGTTTTTTAAATGGGAAAAATAATAATGTGATGCTAGGCCATCAGCAATCCAATTTTTCTAAATATTACTAAATTGTTCTTAAATACCAACAATTTCATCAACCATTAATTTCTCCATGTTATAAAACAGTCAATTTCCAACTTAAGAAAATGTTACTGTGGTCATTACTCAGAATGTGTTTGCATATTAGCCAACATTTTGGGTACATGAGAGAAATTAGATGTTTACCACACTTGCGTGAAGGGAAGGCTTGCCTCCCATGATATCCAGCATGGTAGACTCACCTCATAGCAAAATGTACTAGTGAAATTTATGATTAAACAAGAAATCGCATTAGCTTTTCAATTAATTTCACTTTTTTCTGCCTCTTTCAGAGTCAATGATTACACAGATATGTATTGATAAATGCAGCCACTACTGAGGAATGTTGTAGTGAAGAGAGCAAAGGCACAGCCATCAGCAGTATGCTTTATTAAACAGGCACACTTGCACAATGCAACTTTTAAAATTCTTTCAGAACCATGTGAGAAGAAATGTGCCTTCAGAGAGAAAACTGTTTAGATACAAAATCTGTGGTATAAAAACCAAGACATGTTACAGCAAAAAATCAGATTAAGAAAAGTCAGATAAGGGGAGTGACTGTATACAATAAACATAGCACACGACTTGAAATTAATCCTGCTTTACTTTTTTAGATTTGTTTCAATTGTTTTTATATTTGAGAGTTATCTTCTTCTATATTCTCCAGGACTTGAATGGGAAGCATACATTTTACATATCTCTGAAAGTTAATCTCCTTAGCGTTAGACCTAAGCATCACTCGGGCTATGAAAACAGTGATAAAAGCATTACCCTAAGTGTCACTCAGGCAAGTGTAGAGACATGTCTCACGTGAGCGGTACTTGGACAACTGTATAGGCATGTCTTACGTAAATGTTAGATATGAGGATTCCTCAGTCTTTAAAAGTGCTAACAGCATTAGTCCAGAGTGTTACTGAAGCAAAGTGTGTCTTACATAAGCATCAGGCCCGAGCATTACCTGGGCAACGGAGTAGATGCACCTTCTCCTATCCTCATAATGGCATCTTGTAAGAAAAGTTTTTCAGCAGCCCAGGTGTTGCATGCTTTTGACAGTGATGTTGAGAAGCCTCTCTTCAGCAGTGATGAAAAAGTGAATCTGTTTTCAGGCAGTGAAACTAAAATTTCACAGTGAAATCAAAAGTGATTTTAATGAATCTGAAAGTGGTGCTTGCGTTTTGGTTTCTGATGACTTTGTTTCAAATAAATCAGCACCATGTGGGGCATATCCTTACTTCAAGTTATTTCTTGATGATGACGCGATGAAAAAAGTTGTTATCCTGTTAGGCTGTTATCTCATTGTCCTGAACAGTGTCAGGTAAGTGACTGTACACCTAAGCAGTTTTCCCGTTCAAAGATATACTACATCAAGAGACAGTATATATGGTATTAGCATCATCATCATTATTATTATTCATTTCATATTATTATTATTATACTTTCTACATTTCTGACTTTGTACTTTTAGTGTTTTGCACATTTTACAATAGAAAGAAAGATTTAATAAAAATGTCATTTTTCAAGCCAAAAAAATGCAACTCGTTTTACTTGTTTTTTTGATACAAAATGTAACACTAACGAGGTTAAACATAAGACACCTGGTTGCAACTGTTTTTTTATTATTCTCAAAAACAACTTTTTGTTTTCCACCTTTATAACTTTCCTGTAATAAGAATTTTAAAATGATCAAATACCAAAGTATGGCATGTGCCATAAAATAATAATAATAATACATTTTATTTATATAGCGCCTTTCCCATGCTCAAGGCACTTACAGAATATAAGAAGAACGGCAGGGTATACAGTATATAGCGTTGTACAAACCAGATAAATAAATAAAGAAGATTACAACAGTGAAATCAGAGAAAAAAAGCCTAACAGACAACATAATTGGTGGTCTAGCACACACACACACACATACAGGTTACATGAGCATCTTGACAGAGAAGTAAACTGAGAGAAGGGTAATAAAGTCAAGCAGAGCTAAAAGCCTTCCTGAACAGATAAGTTTTGAGTTGTTTTTTAAAAGAATTCATGGAGTCAGCTGACCTGATTAATTTTGGTAGGTCATTCCAGAGTCTGGGCGCTATACAGCTGAAGGCCCTGTCACCCATGGAGTGTAGATTAGTGTGGGGCACAACAAGATTGCCAGAATCAGAGGACCTTAGTGGGCGGGCAGGCACATAGTGATGGAGAAGGTCACTGATGTAGTTTGGCACGAGGTTATTTAAGGCTTTGTAGGTTATTAGTAGGATTTTATATTCAATTCTGAAGACACAGGGAGCCAGTGGAGATGGAGCAGGATGGGTGTGATATGCTCACTGCTGCCGGTCCATGTAAGGACTCTTGCATCTGATTTTTGAATAAGCTGGAGCTGTGATATAAGATTAGATGGGGCACCTTCCAGTAGGGAATTACAATAATCGATGCGGGATGTGATAAAAGCATGGACAAGTTTCTCAGCATTAGAGAAGGAGAGGAAGGAGCGAACACGGGATATGTTACGGAGGTGAAAGTAAGAAAGTTTCTTAATGTGATTTATGTGGGCGGAATAAGAGAGGGAGGAATCACAAATGACACCAAGATTCTTTACAGTAGAGGCAGGTCTGATGAGATCACCGTCAAGATGGACTGGGAAGGAGCTCATTTTATTAAGCTGCATTTTAGTCCCAATTTGCAGGAGTTCAGTTTTGTTGCAATTTAATTTTAAAGAGTTCTGCTCCATCCAGGTTTTAATTTCACTAAGGCAGGTTGTGAGCTGAGAAAGCTCTGATGAAGTTCCACTTTTAACATTGAAGTAGAGATGAGTATCATCTGCATAAAAATGATAACCCAGTCCATAGCTACGTATAATATGGCCAAGGGGAAGCATGTAAATACAGAAGAGAAGAGGGCTGAGGACAGAGCCCTGAGGAACTCCTTGTGTGACTGGTGCTGAGCTGGATCTGCTGTTGCCAAGACTAACAAACTCTTGCCTATCAGTCAGATAGGACTTGAACCACTGGAGGGCAGTGCCAGAGATACCCAGCATATTCTCCATTCTGGACAGTAGAATGTCATGTCTGACAGTGTCAAATGCTGCACTGAGGTCTAATAGAATTAATATGCTGGTTTGTCCAGAGTCTACTGCCATAAGCAAATCATTGGTTACCCGTAGCCGAGCAGTTTCACAGCTGTGCCGCGCCCTGAAACCAGACTGAAAGGGTTCCATCAAGTTATTAGAGGTCAAGTAATTGGTGAGTTAGGAAGCTACAACACGCTCGAGAACTTTTGACAGGAAAGGTAAGTGGGAAATAGGCTGAACATTTTTAAGATTGTCAGCATCAAGACCAGACTTTTTTTAACATTGGGGTTACAGAAGCAATTTTAAAAGTGAGCGGTGCAAACCCAGCGTCGAGGGATGAGTTTATTATTGTTGTAACAGTCGGGATTATGGCATGAAGGCAGGATTTAAGTAGTGTGCTGGGAATGGGGTCCAGTACAGAAGTAGTCAGTCTCATCTTACAAAGCAGGTTATTAACATGTTGCATTCATATTTTTTAGTGGTTTATTGTGGAGTAGTAGCACAGTAGCTAGCACTGGTGCTCACATCAGCTTGGACTTGGCTTCAGTTCACAGCCCAGCTACTGTCACTTGAAATTGAATTGTTGTCCATTTGTTGTGCATGAGTAACTCAATCTCCTTGCACTTATACTTTAGGCTGACTGATATTTCTAGAAAGCCCTTTGATAGTGTAGTTTTCCCATCCAAATTGAGTCCTACATTGAAAGCCTGTAATAGAATAAAATTAACATTAGTACATTAAAACAATCTAGATGAGAACAGGCCTTTCAATCCAAAAAAGCTTGCTGTTCCTATCCACTTAATTCTTCTGAAATAACATCAAGTTTAGTTTTGAAAGTCCCTAAAGTCCTACTGTTTACCACACTACTATACTTGGTAGCTTATACCATGTATCTGTTTCTCTCTGTAAAGAAAAACTTCCTAATGTTTGTATGAAATTTACCATTAAAATGTTTCTAACTGTATCCCTGTGTTCTTGATGAACTAATTTTAAAATAACACTCTTGATCTACTGTACTGATTCCCTACATAATTTTAAACACTTCAATTATGTTTCTTCTCCTTAAACTGAAAAGCCCTCAGCTCATTTAATATTTTCTCATAATTCATCCAATGTAGCCCTGGAATCAGCCTAGTCACTTTTCTCTGGACTCTTTCTAGTGCAACTATGTCCTTTTAGCAGTGTAGAAACCAAAATTGTACACAGTACTACTCATCAATGTATTATAAAGCTTGAAGATAACCTCCTTTGACTTGTACTCCACACATCGTCATGCTATATAACCTAGCATTCTATTAGCCTTCTTACTGGCCTCTGAACACTGTCTGGAAGTTGATAGTGTCAAGTCCACTATGACTCCTAAATCCTCATAATTTTCAGACCTCCCATTGTGTTTTCAAACCTAACATTTTTACTTTCTACATGTAATACTTTACATTATAAAAGGAGCTGCAAACCAACAACAGGACAGTAGCACATGTGGCACCCGTTACAACATTTACTTACATTAAATTTCATTTTACACAAATCTGCTCATACCTGTATGCTGTCCAAGTCCCTCTGTAATGATGATGTACTGTAATGATTCAGCGGATACTAGATTATCTGCCAATCTCCCTAGCTTGGTATCATCTGCAAACATAACCAGCTTGTTACTTAAATTCCTATCCAAATCATTTATATATTAAAAATTCAGTGGCCCTAGCATTGACCATGTGGAACACAACCTTTAAAGTCAGCTGATTCTGATAGGATTCCTTGTACGAAAACTGTCTGCTTCCTGTGTCCGAGCCAATGTTACGTCCATCTACAAACAACACCCTAATCTCCCACTTTTTTTAATTTAATGCCTAACCTGTTAACTGGCACCTTATTGAATGCTTTTTGAAGGTCAAGATTAATAATATCATATGCTCCACTTTGATCATTTACTGTACTTTTGTTGCTTCATAGAATTTCAGCATGTTGGTAAAACATGACTTCCCTCTTCTGAACCAGGTCTGACTGTTAAATAATTTCACTGTTCTTACCATGTGTTGGTCAATTTTATCCTTAATAATTCCTTCCAATAATTTATTTGTGATGCACATTAAGCTTACTGGCCTATAGTTGCTTGGATATGCCCAGTCACCCTTTTTATATAACAGGGTAATATTTGCCATATTCCAGTCCTTAGGAATTTCCCCAGTGTGTAGTGACTTTCCTAAAAATATGTGTCATGGGTTTATGCATATATTCACTAACCTCCTCCTCTGGTCATGGGTAGCTTCAATGCAATCACTGGCACTGACAGGGCTGGCTATGAGGATAGTCTCCGTCCCATGGCTCCATGTTCCTTCACTTTGGAAAAGGTTGGTTCCAACACCCTGAGCCGCATTTTTGGACGTGGTACTGATACTGATGGTGTGGTGAGGGAGATTGATCACATCCTCGTGGGCAGATGCTGGTAGCACTTTCAAAACTGCAGGGTCTACAGAACTGCCCAGTTTGTAAATTCTGACCACAGACTTGTTGTAGGAAAATGAGGCTGGACCTAGCCAGACTCCAAGATCAGAATGTTTCTGACGAGTTTGCATGCAGTTTGTGTGAGGAACTTACAGATTTGGGTGTGACTGCTGATCCTAATTTGATGCAGGAGACCTTCCGTTACAAGACCCTGAAGGTGACTGAGGGTTCTCTTGGTGTTACGAGTGTTCCCAGAAGGAGGTATTTCATCTCGCAGGACACTCTGGATATCATCGAGAGGAGTTGTCTTGATGGCAACTCTGGTCTGTTACAGGAACTGAGAAGGATTGCTGCAAGGGCTTTGAGGGCAGATAAGGAGACATTTGTTAGAAGAATATATGATTAAGTGACACACCATCTATGGTCTTGTGACTCACATCCTGCTTACAGAGGAATCAAAGCATTATGCACATCTGAATCTGTTTCTTGGAGAGTCACAGATGGAACAGTCCTTACAAATGACACTGCAGTTGTGACCCACTAGGCTGGCTACTTTGAGCAACTGTTTAAAGCTGATCCTCCAGCTAGGATGTTGGATATCTCTGGGTCCACGGTTCTTGAGGCTGATCCTCCAATTAGCTGTGGACCACTGAATCTCATGAGATTGCACAGGTGGTGAACCAGCTGAGGGTAGGGAAGGTTGCAGGGATCTGTGGTATCTGGAAAGGGAAGGAGGGTAGAGTGGTGGCTCTGAGGCTAGGGATCTGCACTGGCATTCGGAAGGTTTGAATCCCATAAAATGCCAAAAGGTACTCTGCTCTGTTGGGCCCTTGAGCAAGGCCCTTAACCTGCAATTGCTAAGCGCTTTGAGTATTGAGAAAAGTGCTATATAAATGCAAAAAAATTATTATTAAAATTATCATTATTATCCAGGGTGAACTTCTCCAGGCTGGTGGTAAAGCTGGTTGGTCTCGTCCGGTTATAGGAGATGGACGTCTGAAGCAGAGCTCCACTAGCAGCGGCTTTATTTTCCCACGTATTTCATATTATTTAGAGGTATCCTGTATTTAATCCGACCAAGGAACTTCCACTACAATATACAAGAATGAGTAACAAGAAGAAATGTCAGAAAGAACCAGAAAAGAAACTTAAAGCTGCATCAAAGTCTGGACAGACATCCGGCCCGAGTGCAAGGTATGGCCTCTCGGAGACTGACCTGGAACAGGCAGACGAATGCGCAGATTTCCTGGGACCCCGCTCCATTATATCATCTCCAGTCGAGAGTGAAAATGGGAGCGAAGGTGCAAGTGATACAGGTCGCGATGGATCGCCGAATTCTGAGGATCATTCGAGGCTAGAAAAGGCCCTGCAGGATGTGCTCTCATCTACTCATCACGAGCCCGCAGCACCTGTTGTAACATTAGATAGGACTCCTGTGACAGGGGAGGACGACATCTAACACTGCAAAGACAATTACACAGTTTTTAAATGACCACAACTTATCAGACCCCTGGAGGTTTCTTAACCCAAACTCAAGAACATATTCGTTCTACTCACCAGTGCATTATAGCTACTCAAGAATTGATTATTTTTTTATAGATAATAATTTCCTGCCTACGATTAAATCGTGCAAATACGACACAATTGTTATTTCCAACCATGCCCCTCTAGTCTTGGAGCTAAAATCATTAAGCCCCTCACACTCACCTCGCAGATGTCGTCTTAACCCTCTTCTATAGGCAGACGAGAACTGCACAGAATTTATATCCAAACAAATCAGCTTCTTCCTAGAGACAAACACGCCCACAGAGGTTTCTGCAGGAACACTCTGGGAAACTCTAAAGGCCTTCTTAAGAGGACAGATTATTTCATATCTTTCCCACAGAAATAAATTAGAAACCAAGAAAGTGTCAGAGCTAAGAAGCGAAATTACTAGAATAGATGAAGAACAAGCCAGGCATCCAAGTGAAGCTCTTCACAGGAAAAGGCAGGCTCTGCACACAGAACGTAACATCTTAACAACTAAAGAAACTGAACAACTTATTTATAAGTCAAGACATCATTACTATGAACACGGAGAAAAAGCTAATAAGCTGTTAGCTCAACAAATTCACAAACAAGACGTTTGCAATGCAATACCAGTAATCACCAACACAAATGGAGAAGAAATCATTGACCATAAAAATATAATGCACGCATTTAGAGATTATTATAAATCCTTATATTCTACTGAGTTCAAAGAAGACAACACACAATCTAAGGCATTTCTGGATACATAACAGACACCACAAATAGATGCTTTAAGTGCTGAGGAACTGGATAAATCTCTGACGCTAACAGAAATACTAGATGCTATAAAGTCACTTCAAAGCAGGAAATCAGCAGGCCCTGATGGTTACCCTGTAGAATTTTATAAGAAATTCTCCACTCAGCTAGGTCCCCTCCTATTGGCAACATTTACAGAAGCTAGAGACAACCAAATACTACCTCAAACATTTTGTCAAGCATTAATTACTGTCTTTCCTAAACAAAATAAGGACTTGTTAGAATGTGCATCATACAGACCAATTTCACTCCTGAATAATGATGTTAAGATACTCTCAAAAATTCTAGCTAGAAGGATGGAGAAAGTGCTGCCCTCGATAATATCACAAGATCAAACTGGATTTATTAAAGGCCGACATCTATCTTCCAATCTCCGACACTTGTTTAATGTTATATACTCACCAGCAAAATCAAACACCCCAGAGATATTACTATCATTAGACGCAGAAAAAGCATTTATGATTGAATGGAACTACCTCTTCACTGCATTGGACAAATTTGGGTTTGGCCCGAATATTTGTGCATGGATCAAACTACTGTATACCAATCCAGAAGCTTCAGTTTGTATTAACAACATTTGCTCAGACTACTTTAAGCTAGAATGTGGTACCAGACAAGGACCTTGTCACCACTGCTGTTTGCAATCGCCATTGAACCACTGGCGGTTCACTGTAGAAATTCTTATCAGATAAAGGGAATTATCAGAGAAGGACTGGAACAGAAAATTTCTCTAT
This sequence comes from Erpetoichthys calabaricus, assembly GCF_900747795.2. Lineage (NCBI taxonomy): Eukaryota > Metazoa > Chordata > Cladistia > Polypteriformes > Polypteridae > Erpetoichthys > Erpetoichthys calabaricus. The sequence goes on along the minus strand of NC_041408.2, from coordinate 42,007,978 downwards.
ATGCAGATGATATGGTTTTATATATTTTAGACCCAGAAAACAATGTGCCTGCAGTTCTAACAGCACTAACAGAATTTCAAAAGCTATCCGGTCTCAGAATTAATCTGAATAAAAGTATACTCTTTCCAGTGAATTCACAAGCCTATAATATTAAGTTTTACACCCTACCTTTTACCATAGCAGATCAGTTTAAATACCTAGGGGTAAATATCACAAGTAAACATAAGGCTCTTTATCAACAAAATTTTGCCGTCTGTATGGAAAAAATTAAGCAAGACTTGCATAGATGGTCAACCCTTCATCTCACTCTAGCCGGAAGAATTAATGTTGTTAAGATGAATATCCTTCCTAAACTTCTTTTTTTATTTCAAAACATTCCAATATATATCAATAAATCATTTTTTAAGCAATTAGACTCAACAATAACCTCATTCATTTGGAACTCAAAACACCCACATATCCGAAGAGCGACTCTACAAAGACCTCAGGCAGAAGGTGGCATGGCTTTACCTAATTTTCAGTTTTATTACTGGGCAGCAAACATACAAGCCATAAAAACCTGGACACAAAAAAATGAACATAGACAGGCTTGGCTCGCAATAGAAGTAAAATCCTGCAGTACTTCTTTATACTCCCTGCTCTGCGCTCCAATAAATGCAAGTTATCGCAAATATACTAATAACCCAATTGTGCTTTACTCACTCAGAATATGGAACCAACTTAGAAAGCATTTTAAGATGGAAAATCTTTTATCTGCGGCACCTCTGCAAGAGAACCACCTCTTTCAACCCTTGCAAACATATCCAGTTTTTAATACCTGGAAAAGTTTTGGGATTAAAATGCTCAGAGATCTATATATATAGGCAACATATTTGCATCTTTTAAACAATTACGTTCCAAATTCAACCTTCCAGCTAAACATTTCTTTCACTATCCTCAAATTAGAAATTTTGTTAAACAGAAACTGCCCGATTTTCCTCACCTAGTACCCTCCACCATGCTGGAAAAAATACTGCTCAATTTCGAGGAATTAAACACTACTTCCGCATTATATAAAATCTTATTAGAGTTCCTACCTTTCAAAGACCCAAGAGGACATTGGGAAGAAGATCTCTTAATCAATATATCAGAAAAGGAATGGAAGGTAGCAAAGCAGAGAATTCACTCAAGCTCCATATGCGCAAAGCATAGAATTATTCAACTAAAAATTATATATCGAGCGCATCTGTCTCGCTTAAAACTGTCCAAAATGTTCCCAGGGCAAGATCCAACCTGCGAATGCTGCAACCAAGCTCCTGCCTCACTGGGTCACATGTTTTGGGCCTGCACCAAACTAACATCATTTTGGACCAAAATTTTTAAGTGCCTTTCAGACAGCCTTGGGGTCACAATCCCTCCTAACCCATTAACAGCTGTGTTCGGTGTTCTTCCAGACGGACTTGAAGTGGAGAATGACAAGTAAACGGTGATTGCATTCACTACACTTTGGGCACGCAGACTTATTTTGTTAAATTGGAAGAATCCTAACTCTCCTCTGATAAGTCAGTGGGAAACCGATGTTTTATATTATTTGAAATTGGAAAAAATCAAATTCTCAGTTAGAGGATCTGTACAGAACTTTTTCAAAACCTGGCAGGATCTAATCAATATTATTTTAGAATAAGAGAAATAACTATTACCGCATTTATTTTCCTTCTCCATTTTTTATATACCTATATATATTTCTACCTTCTTTTTGTTTATTGTTGTCTTATTAAAAAGCCCTAAGCAATTCTCCATTGGCTAAGCTCTCCTTCTCAGGGGTGGGGTTTGATTTGTTTTCAATTTTTCTAATATCTTTTAATAAAAATAAAAAAAAAAAAAAAAAAATGTCTTTCTGGCATTGCAAGTAGTCTTTGCTTCCATGTGGGAGATGGGTGTCATCCCAACTGACTGAAAAACGGGACTTATCGTCCCTATCTGGAAAGGGAAGGATGATCACGTGGATTGTGACAATTACAGGGGTATCACACTGCTCTCAGTGCCGGGAAAGGTTCTTGCAGTGGCGGGCTGTCAGGACCTGCAAGGCCTTCTCTGCTGGCCTAAAAAAATATCTGAATCACAAACTGATGTTAATTATATTTTGCCCATGAATACTTATTAAATAATTCCAAATAGGTTGATTCAGACGGAGCACTACTTAAGGCCTAGGTGTGAAATGCACGGTTCACCACTGGGTTCTTGCTAGGGTTGTCCTCAATAGGATCTGTGAACACTTGCTAACCTACCAACGACTGGAGCAGTCTGGTTTAACGCCTAAGAAGTCCACCATCAACTGCATCCTGGAACTGAGGGTTCTCGTGTAGTGCAAATGCGAATATCGGCAGAGTTCCTTTGTAGCCTTTGTTGATTTTCCTAAAGCGTTCGACTCAGTTTGATTAAGCTACCCTGTTGGACATTCTGAGACTTCACGGGATCACCTCAAGGTTGCTGAAATTCACGGCCAGCCTGTACACTGGTACTGTGAGTGTTGTGCAGAGTTGAGACAGAACCTCTGTGTTTTTCCCAATTGAATCTGGGGTTAATCAGGGGTGTGTTCTTGCTCCTACTCTGTTCAGTGCTTGTGTGGACTTGGTGTTGGGCAAGGCCGTGTGGTTCAGCAGCTGTAGGGCATCTGTTGGTGAAGAAATATTCACTGATCTTGACTTTTCTGACGATGCTATGATCTTCGCGGAGTCAATGGAGGCTCTGATTGGGGCTCTCTAGAGACTGAGCGAGGAATCTGAGTGTTTGGGATTTTGAGTGTCCTGCATAAAAACCAAGATCCAGGCATTTAATATCTCTTAGGCACAGCCATCAGTAGTGTGTCTGTCTGTGAGAGGTTTACTTACCTTGGCAGTGACATTCATGTCTCTGGTGACTCTTCCTATGAAGTCAGTAGACGGATTGGGAGAGCATGAGGGGGGGTCATGAGGTCCCTGGAAAGGAGTGTGTGGCACTCCCGATATCTATGCAAGAGGATGAAGGTCCAAGTCTTTAGAGTCCGGGTGCTTCCTGTCTTGCTATATAGTTGCAAGACATGAAAGCTATCCAGTGACCTGAGACGAATACTTAACTCCTTTGGTACTGTGTCTTTTCGGAGAATCCTTGGGTACCGCTGGTTTTACTTTGTGTCGCAGTAAGGCACATTACCTGCATTGTGAGGAAGCATCAGTTATGGCACTACGGCCATGTGGCACGATTCCCCGACGGTGATCTGGCTCGCAGGATCCTCATTGTTGAGGACCCGTGTGGCTGGACCAGGCCAAGAGGATGCCCACGTAACACCTAGCTGTGGCAGATAGATAGTCATTTCTGGAGAGTGAGACTGGACTGCGTGTCTGCCTGGAGGGTTGCCAACCAAGATCCCGAGCTGTTTTGTTGTGTGGTGGGTGCGGCAATGCATTGTACCAGTGCATGCTCCCCAATCTGATCTGACCTGACCTAACCTCCTTAAGAACTCGAGGGTACATATTATCTTATCCTGGTGGTTTATTTAATATCAGCAATTTAATCTAAGCAGTACTTCTCTCTCTACAATTTCCAAATCACTTAGTACCTCCTTAGTAGTCCCTGTCACCGCTGGGAGGTTATCCACTTCCCTTAAAAAAATCAAATTTAGAACATCTGCTGTTTCATTGTCTGTATTTTTTAATTCTGTTTAGAAGTCCCGATGCACATCACTTGTTCTTGTACTAGTAAAATACTGAAAGAATTTCTTTGGGTCGTCTTTCACCTTAACTGCTATATTTCTCTCTAACTGCATTTTAACCTCCCTAATATCCTTCTTAATCGTTTCCCTCACATTCTCATACGCCCTATGATTTACACTGCATTTATTAGTCTTATACACCTTATACAGCTGTTTTTTCCTTTGCGGGTAGTTTTTCAACTGTTTAAGAAATATTACACAGTGCTTTAACAAATTTCCTACTAATTCCAAATTTAGGTATGTACCTGTCCTGCATTATATGTAAATCATTTTTAAACCTCTTCCACAGCTCCTGAGCTGTCTCAGCACTTAAAAGCCTTTAACAGTCCATCCTTCTTAGACCGCTCAAAATTGCCCTATCAAAGTTAAACTTAACAGTTTTAGTCTTAAGATCTTCACTCTTCCAAAACACTGAGAACTGTATTATATTATGGTCACTTGACCCTAGTTGTTCAATCACCTCTACACCATCACTTCTACACTGATTATTACAAAATGGTAAATCCAGACAGGCTTCATCCCACGTTGGTGCTTTAACATACTGTTTTAAAAAACAGTCACTGATTACTTCTAAACACTCCTGCTCTTGTGCGCCACTGTTTGACTCTTCCAATTCTGGGGTTGATGCCCCTGGACAGTGTGCACTCATTTACCTTACACCCTGTGACTGTGACCCAGCTATTTCTACCTGTCTGGTGCCTAAACAGCACTTTAACGCTGGTCGCTTGCCTATGTACTGCTGAGCACTTCTTCTTACCACTTTGAAGTCTTTTATTTTACTTCTGAGGAATCGTTATTATGTCAACTGCTGCTTACTGTCCTGCCTTGCTAACACTAGTTAAATACAAATTAAAGACAAATTTTATTATTATTAAATAATTAGAAATTATTTGTTAACTACAAATAACAAGTACAAGTAAAAAGTAACTTTTTCAAACTCTTCTGCAAACATTCAGCTGCTTTTGCTCCCATGCAGGTGAGAAAAAAGCAAACAAACCCTTATAAGGGAAAAGAAGCTTTAAAAATTCCTGCATGGATCCCTAATGGCAACGAAAACACAAAGTTTTTAGGAGCAGAAATGTATCTTTTAATTAACTCTCACACCACAGAATACAAAATTCTCAACCGCTTCTCCTTCATTTGCAAGGATGACACCAGCACATCAGCACATCTCTTTTCAGCACCAATACGTCTCAGTACCCTGTACTTTTCTCTCACTAAATAAGCAAAGGAAATGGACAGATGGTTTATTCATTTAAAATTATTAATATTTACTTTTTAAGGCATAATAATTAAACTACCATCCATGCATTTTGAATCAATTCCAGTTCAAGATTGTGGGATTGAACAATCAATTTAGTTATTTGAATTGAATTCAAGTTACTTTTGAATAGTGTTCTTCACTGAATACTAGCTCAGGGCACTTGCATATATTTACAACTCTTACAACAGAGTTTTAAGCTATATAATGTTTCTGTACATAAAAGGCACAAATTAAACTAAACACACAGTTGAACAGAGCAGTTTTACTTATTAGTATAAACAAATTATAACAACTGGAAAACATGCAGACCACTGGTCCTCCCAAGATTGAGGTTTCAGCCCCAATAGTGCATGAGTACTAGCAAGTTGCCACACTGCATGTGCTTACATCTTGCCTGAAGATGGGGCCTGAGTTGCCTTGAAAGCTTGCATATTGTAATCTTTTTAGTTAGCCAATAAAACGTGTCATTTTTCTTGGCTTTTCTCTAGTAACTTTAAAGATATTCAATAAAAATAAATAAAACTTGTTCAGTGCCTCTAGAGAAACAAAACATTCATCAAGATGTGTATCTGTCTCCATCACGATGTGAAACAGAAAATATACAGTTGGCAGTGTCACAAACTTACACTTATCTATGAAACATGGGCAGAAGTAACTGAGACAAATGTGATTTACCAGAACTGCATACATGATAGTAACTTAACCTTCTCAAACCTGCTTTGTCTAGATCATGATCGCAATGGGAATTTATCCTGTCATATTTTGGCCCCAAGCCAGAAATCAAACCAAGACAAGGTGTAAGTCCATTGCAGGGCTCATTGACAGATTTTCATGGGTCAGATTTCTGAAGGATTATCAAAATATTTTGAGCTTGAATCTGATAAGGCAACATATACCAAGACCAGCCTCTTCATATGCCACAGTCAAGAGTTGGGCTAAAAAATGTAACCTTAGCAGAATGTGTCTGGAAGACAACCCAAGGTCTGGTTAGCTTTTGATACCAACAACAGAAGAAAATGCTGCTACCATTCAGTAACTATTTAAGGACAATTAAAGAGCAGTGGGTGATGCATAACAAAGACAGCTGAAACTACTTATGGGTCAATTAAAGTTGTTGATCATGATCAATTAAACAAGAAAAAGCATTTCCCAGAACATTACATTCTGAAATATAGCATTATCAACATTTAATTTTAAGGAGAGTTCAAAACAGAATCATGAGTTAAAGATTTCAGACTGGGAAACATTTAAAAAGCATTTTGTAACTGTTATTGGCTAAGTAAAAAGATTGCAATATGCAAGCTTTCGAGGCATGAAAGCTTATATATTGTGATCTTTTTAGTTAGCCAATAAAAGGTGTCTTTTTATTTGACTTCTCATTACATCCATAATGTCTAACACAACACCCTTGTACTTTGTAACTGGTTAGCAATATTTGAACACACCACTTTGACTCAGAGTACAAACAACAATCAAAAATAATAGAAGCATGGTGATGTTTCCAGTTTCAAAGACTTCAAGGTCCAAGTGAGAGCCTGCAAGGTCATACACATAATTCTTCAAGATATTGATGGTATAGTCCATATTGATCACAAACTTCAAAAAGCCCACATGACTGATGAATATTACTCCCATTTGCTTTGACTCCTGCGATAATCAATCAAGTCAGTCGCAACCTCAACCCCATCCCATCCAATAATGGTGAAAAGCAATGGTCAGAGAAGATGAAGCATTCAAACAAAAGATCTAACAATGAAAAGCTACAAAAAATTGTTCATATCAAGATATGACGTTATGTACATGTCCTCTGTATTTTGTGAATAAACATAATTGAGTTTTAATCTATATTAAAAGAGATACAGTGACTATGAAAAATACTCAGCTCTTTGGATGTTTTCACATTGTCTTGTAATTACAACATTGAATAAATGGGATTTATTTTGACTTTTTTAAATTGATACTGACTTGAGGGGGTAAAATGCTTATATGATTAATTATATTTTGTTTTATATTTATAATTACTTTAGACCACTTTACACAGATTTGTTTTCTCTGACATTAAAATGTCCTTTTCTGTTGCTCAATGCTAAAAACACCAAATGAAATCCACTCAGTCAATGTTGTATAACTATAAAATGTGAAAAATTCCAAGGGAATAAATACTTTTTATAGGCAGTGTGTGTGTGCTGCTTTGTTGACACTGATCATTAGTTATCTGTATTATATGTAGCAATATTAAAAACCATTAACATTGAAATGTTGACTGCTTTGTAAAGTGGCATGGAAATTAATAATTAAACTATAACTTTAGGATTCTTTGCATTATAAAGTTGACAGTTCTTAAAATGACAGCTAGTATTACACAAAAATTGATTGCAACTTGATGTCTTGTACATAATTCTAAAATAACAATCAAATATAGTATTACTTTTGTGTACAAGTTGTGTTAATATTGCTGACTATCAGAAGTGTTTCACAAACTATAGCCCAATAATATAATTGTTTTTCTTGTTTCCTCTTTGTCCTGTATAGCATCTTTAATGAAAATGACAATATAAAGCTTGGAATATTTTGCTTTCTACACCAATGCGTGATAATGAGCAGTATGAAAAACATTATCAAAATAAATAATTGACATTTATAATAAATGCATTTTCTTAATTCACTTAATCCAGTTCACGATTGTGGGGGGTATGAGCATGGCAGAAAGTGGGCACAATGCATAAAACTAAGGTTGGACACTGTACCAGTCAATTGTCATGCATGTACACCCCCCTCACACTCTGCCAATTTAGAGCTGTCATTTAACATAAGATCAATGTGATTGAAATGTGAGAGGAATACTGGACTGCTATGAACTGCTCAAAGACTTGAAAGCAGCACGAGGCAGATCGCACTTCATTCATTTCAGAGGATGTGCTGTATAGAGGGTCAGCAGCCTTAAATTGCATGGAATTACAAACATTACTGATCAGAATTAGACACATCATGGCTATTGTCAGGAAGACTCACCAATGCCTTTACTTTCTCAGATATTTGAAGAAAGCCTCGATGTCTCCATCTGTGCTCAGTCTTCAGTCAACTGCATTATTAAAGATCTCTTCTATTGTGCAATTTTCTTCCTCCTCTATTCTGACAAGCAGTCCAAGACCATTAATACTTGCACCAAGAGATTTAGGGACCGTTCTTATCCTCAGGTCATAAGGCTACTCAACAGCTTCTTGTACTGACAACTGCATGAGTGTTTCTTGTAAGTGTCTAAAAAATTAATTTGACAAATAATATATACTGTTTATCCCACATCCCTGAGTTGGATCAAACTGATGTTTGCAAAATGCATGTGCTTCCAGCTTTACTGACTCTCATTGACCTTGTCTGAGTGTTATAATGAAGACACTTTCCCATGAAATATGCCCTGGTTAGACTAATCAGGTGACTCTAAAATGGTCTTGTGTGAAAGTGGGTGTGTGTGAGTGTATCCTCTCACCTCGGTAAACTTTAAAAACCCCTTGTCCATGAACTGGATTAAGTGGGTTACAAAATTTTATTTTAGGTTTTATGGGAACATGTCTTGCTATTGTTTTATTATTTTGTAATGTAATTTAATATTGTGCTAAACTTTGCTCTTATTTCATTCAGTTTTTTCTTAATTTTATTGGAATTTATTCTAAAGATACCATCTCACACATATTCTGCATCAATAACATAACCCATGTATACTTCACTTGATATCCTACTGTGTGGTATTGAATGTTATGCTGGTTGTATTTATAATTTTAAACCATATTGACTTCTAATGTTTTTTTTCTATTTTAATATCAACTTTTATACATTATGGGTGAAAGATGGTGTTTTTTCTCTGTGCTTGATTGTGAGATTCCCTTATGTTTGTACATCAGCTACAACCCAAAAGGCCAGTCACCAGGAGTTAATTCATCTAAAGCAAATATATGAGAGCATCATAAGGTAGTAAAGAAGGTTCCAGTTTCCTCCATGATTCACTGTAGGAATTCATTGGTAAAGGCTAAGATATGAACAGGATGGTTAGGACACATAAATGCCATTATGTGGGATCATAAAATTCATAATGAATTTTTAACCCAGTAGCACAATAATAAGGTTCAAGCTACTATAAGACATGTATTTTTGTAGCTTTTTTGGACTATCAGATTAATTTTCCAAGCATGCCAACTTGTGCTCCTGAAATGTGGAGACCTCTCATTCAAAATTACTACAAATATGCAATCTTTTAATACATCTTATTTTCATAAAGAAAGACAAATTTCAGCACAGGAAAATAAGATGTAGCAAAACAATGTGCAATTATTCTTGATTTTCATTTTTTAAAATGGCAGATGGCAAGAATAAAGCACAATCAAATATGCTCTTTCTTCTGTTTGCCACCCCATGTATTTCATAATTAGACATCTTTGAGCAACAATCTGAGGAAGTTAATCCCCTTACTGAATTATTTGCTATGTTTCTGTTACCATGAATAAAACCACACATATGGAAATCAATTAATATTTCTTTGTGATTACATTTTTAACACAACACCGTCTATATTATACACTGGAACTGAAAGAATTAATTTAAAAAACTGAGCTAATAACGGGAACTTCAAAATAATTACCAGAAACTCAGACTGCATTCCAAAGAAATGTCATTTGAATGAAAGCAGTTATCCTTTGTTTTGTTTGTTACATTTTTTACTGTCAGTTTGAACAAGGAATGAATAAATATTTCCACTGCCCCCTAAAATCATTTGCACTGGCTGACTTTTACTAATAATGGCCTATTTCACAGCATACAAAAGCCCATTGAACTATAAATATTGAATGATTTATTCCAAGGTAATGAAGTTCACATAAAGCCTTGACTTCTAACATAACAATCTGAAATTATGCTATAGAGTAAGACAGTAACCAACTTTGCACATGCATCTAATGGCTCTCTTGTTAAAAATTCAAGATAATACTTTCATTGCATTTCAAGCAGCCGATCCCTTTCTTTAAAAAAGCACCCTGATGGAAACACCTAAAACTTAGCCATCATATATATATTATAATATGTAGTAAATAAGGTCTGCAAAATGTGAGTACATTTTTTTTCCCTGCAGGTGTTGGATTTTTATGCATATTGGAAGTGCAGGGTGACATGGAAAATTTTTGCACCAAATATAATAGATGCTGCTTCTCAGTTTTCAAGGCCACCATGCCTTTTACATAACAAAAGCCTTGCTGATTTTTTTTGCTTTCTTGGGTATTCCATCACTACAATCATATAAAATCTTTGTCATCAATACAATTGTACAAATTGTACAAATCTGTCTGAAACTAATTTATGTTGCCAGAAAAAAGCTAAAAACATTCTAATTAAATTAGGTATTGTGTAACAGTCACTGTACTTGTTCTGGTTACATGATTTTGTAATTGTTTACATCATATGAATTATTTATAGCACAGTGAATTGTTTGCAATAAAGACACATCGATATTACATATCAATCAGTTTTTGAAGTTAATTATTTCAAGACAGGAGTGAAACGAACTGGAGCCTATCCCAGTAGCATCAGGTGCAAGGAAGCAACCAGTTCTGGACAGGTACTAACACTGTAACCTCACACAAGATTACTGGGTCTATTTAGTACTGTATCAACAACCCTGCAGGAATCTGGGAAGAAACTAGAGTGCCAATGGGAAAAGCTACATGGAGAGGGCAAAAATATGCATGCAATGCTCAGGCCAAGCCTTGGGTGCTAAGTGCTATAACACTGTGCCACTCCACAGGCATGCCTTCTATTAAGTTTCAGCTAGGGTCTCATTCCTGGCTCAAGTATGTTTTCTTTTTATTTAACCTTTTTGATATCTTTTTAATATCATTTTGTGCATTGTACTATTGGGTGAGACCAGTGTTTGCATCTTGGGTACTCCTTGTGTGAAGTTTGCGTGTTCTCTCTGTGTCTGCATGGGTTTCCCTTGGGTGCTTCAGTGGCTCCTCCCACAGTTCAAGGATATGCAAACTAGGTGGATTGGTGTTGTTAAGCTGACCCAGGAGAATGTGTGCGTGTTCTCTCTGCCGAGGGTTTGTTTTTGCCTTTTGCCCAATGATCCATCCATTCACCCATATTTTTTGGAAGTTGGATGCATGGATGAATGGATGGTACTAAAGGTTAATATAGTCAATCAGTATAAGATTGGGTTGGAAAATTTGATGTCCAGAGCACCTAAAAAGGAGGTTGTCATAACTGGATCATAAGGCATAATACTGGGTTAGCGTAAGGTGACATTGTATCCCTGCTCTGGGTAAGTAGGTTAAGATAATGGATGGATGGATGGATATTGTCCTCTTGATTATGTTGTTGCTTTTCTTTCTTTCTATTATTCATTAAACATTGTTGTTTGTATATTACTGTGTACATTATTTTGTATGTATTATTTTTCTTTGTTTTCTGTCAAGTCTTCTTTATATGGGGCCTCAGAGGGCAGGGCCACACAATACTACAGCTAGGAAACCACTCTTAGCAGTATTTAAGCAGAGGTAGTCACTATTATATGTATGGCTGCTTCCACATTGTGATTTGTTCCTGTCTTGGTAAGTTTGTACTTTTTCAGATTTTGGAATTCCTGGTTTGGATCCCCTGCTATTTTTTTTAAGGTACTATTTATGTTTTTGGATTTGGCTACTTCATAGTTTCATTTTTTTGTATGCCTGCCTTCATTTTTTGGTGCAATATTTTTGACTTCACTCAGTAAATATTTATATATTAAAGTTTTTTGAGCCAGACTTTTTAACGGTTTCCCTCTCTCTCTCTTTGATATTTGTGACCTTTAATCTTTACCCATCTTTTGGGATTGTGAAAGCAGTAACTTTATATATCGAGTTTGGGGCCATGCTGCCTGAAGGTGGTGAGGCTTACTGTTTTGTTGTAGGCTTGTGATGGAGAGCAAGTCAGACTTGTTTTGTTTATTTTTTGAGACATGGAAAAGTATTTTGTATAATAAATCAATTATTTGATCATGGGACTTGTGTCTATTTATTCATGTTTGGGATGCTGTAATGCCCCCTACTGGTCACAATATTTATATATGTTTACAAACTGTACACATAAGCTAACTTGTAGAGTGGCAAACAGAAGGACTTTAGGAACTTTCAAAATTAGACATAATGTTATTTTGGAAAAATGAAGTGGATATGACTGATATGGCTGAATGGCTGGTTCTTGCCTAGATTGTTCTAACGTTCTAATATTGTATGTATTTTGTAAAGAGCACATGTATAAACTATGGAAGATAGCAATAACCTGTGGATGACATGGTGATATAGTGGTTAGCTGTCTCATGGTGGCAGTATCGTAGGTTTGAATCCTGTACATGATTGTTGTCTATATGGAATCTGCACATTCTGCACATCATGTTGTCGAGGTATGTCCAGGATCTTTAAAACTCTGAATTAGATTAAGCAGGTTTCAGGATATTTTGTTATCTTCTTATATAATACGCTACCATGGCTGTCCGTTTGTCTGTCCAGGGTTTTAAATCACCTGTAACTCGCAAACCGTTTGACCTTTTGATCTGAAACTTGGTACACATATACTACGTGACGTCTATTAACTGCTTTTGAAGAGATGATTGACCTCCAAGGTTATTCCTCTTTTTATTTTTATTTTATTGTAGAATCAACTCTCAGCAGCAGCCAGCAGGGCGGCCGTGCGTCACATGTTTACGGGCGCCATTCTCATCCCTACTGCCTTCGCTGTCACTTCACCTACCTCTTCATATCTTAAATCATTCTTGAGGCAGATTAAAGATTTAAGTGCCAGATTAAGTGAAAAATTAAGGAAAACATACTAAGTTCATACAACACAAACTCTGAGTAATCAGTTTTAATGCAAAAAGAAGAGAAGCGGGCTGCTTGAGTGAAAAAAAGAAGAGCTGCTCAAGAAGCAGCAAGCGCAGCAACTGCTGAGCAAGCGAATGCTAAACATACAGAGAAAAAGGATGAAAACTATGAATGCTCAAGTCAAGTGTATTCACTGCACGTTATCGTGTAATGTGCCATTACTGGTAAAATATAATGTGAACAGCAGAATATGCTGCACTGTTGTATAGCATGTAAGTAATGATTCCTCTGTGCTCCTGAGGACTGGTGTTGTACTCAGCCTGTAATTGACAATATGGAGTTTGCTGAATATCCCATATCTCTGTATACATACTGTATGTTCAGTAAACAGTTAGATGGTTGAAATGAAGTGTTATGGTATCATGTTATATCTATCTATCTATCTATCTATCTATCTATCTATCTATCTATCTATCTATCTATCTATCTATCTATCTATCTATCTATATTATGTTTACTTTGGGCAAAAAATAAACATATCACACAGTGTACTGTATATGGATTGGTAGTCATGTTTCTTTTCACCATAGTTTTGTTTTTCATAGTGCTAGCATATTGTATGTTCAGCAAGGTTTGAAAGCATTGAATTCTAAAACCAAATCATGCTTGAATGTGGTCAGCATTTGAGGATCATCAGAATCACCTCCTCCAAAGCTCAAGTTAAACTACTCATGCTTCTGTTTGATTTAACACACACACCTTAATGTTGCCATTGAATAGTCAGTGAAGAAGAAAGATAATTTAGAGATTTTCACTTTTCTCATATATACAAACCATATCATATTAGTCATACACAATGACTTGATTTTCGTGCAAGATGTTGTTAGCCATTTGTTAGACTACTTCTGGAGGTCCAGTTCAGATTATATGTGTGTTGTCCAGTGACATTTCAGAGGACTGCAAAGTTACAGGAACAGAAATGAAATTCAAACTAAGTTAGATGTATTATAACTGAAATTAATGACTTACACATGAACCTGATCAGACGTCAGTATTATAATATAGCCAGTGGCATGTTTCTTTTTAATTAATATTTTTGTTGTTTTAAAATATTTTGTGAATATTCTTATTGATTATATTTTTGCTTTCTTTTCCAGATATATTTTCTTAATGAATATTGTATTTACTGTAAATTATTGTCTGTCACAATGAATTTCTGGCTTATTAATAATATATATTTTATCATGTTTAACATATACTGTATATGTTTGTTGTTTTTATTGTATCATCGAACTATTTTGAGCCCAAAGGGCAGCTGTGGGACCATCAACATTCCTATTTAATGCTCAGAAGTTGGGCCAACAAGCTGGATATGTGAACTCCGACGCAACCTATATTTAAGACTTTTTTTAACGATATTGTTTCATACAGAAAAAAACTGTAAAACTCACCTGAAAGCACACAACTGCTGCTCTGAAAATGACACAAAAGTATTTGGTGTGTCTCTGACATCACTTCAAAGTCAGAAAAAAAAAGTCTTGGGACGTGCATATGTGCGCATGTTGATATGCACATTCCCCTCAAAGTAGGATGGGTATTTTGGTCTCTATTTACGCAGTAGTTTCATATATTGATTTACCGTAATAAAAATAGTGTAAGGGCTCGTTTATACTTCACGCTCAGAAGGCGTATGAACACGCATCATGGCTGCCACACGTTTCCAATTAATGCAATGCATGTGCGAGTTGCAGTCCCAGCAAAAAGTTGGGGGGCGCAGTGCTTCGGATGCCTATGGGATCAATGTGCCTGCTTCGATGTTTGATGAATGGTTTAATGTGGTGAAGCAAAATGCATACAAATGTATTCATGGTGCTTCATATTCAAGCATTGCATATTCCCCATCGTAATGACACGATACATTTTAAAAGTCTCACATAACATCTGTACAGCGCTGTACTTGAGCCACAGAGAAAAAAATTAAGGACACAGTGGAAAGGTGTATTTTGTGATTAAAGTGGAAATTTCGGCTTTAATCTCGAAATGTTCACTTTAATCTTGTAGTTTATCATTAAAGTAGAATGTCATAAACATCATCTTAAAACCGACACAGTTGTTAATCGTTACATGCTTCTGGGGCTTCCTCCTGATCAGACAACAGCGTCAAGTAGCAATAGATCACCAAACACAACATATTAAACGTATGATATTCCGCGCTCTCTGCACATTTAGAATCCTTAGATTTATACTTGATATCACTTTCATGATGAAATGCATTAAAGTATATATGTTACATTTTACAGATAAATCGTTAATTTAGTTTAAATAATGAATACTGTTAATAATTAAACACATGGGGGTGACATGATGGCGGAGATGTAGCACTGCTGTCTCGCAGGGAGTCATGTTGCTGGTGTTCCCTGCCTGGAGTTTACATGTTTTTCTGCTGGGTTTCCACAGTGTGCTTCAGTTTCCTTCCAAAGATATGCAGATTTGGTGATGCTAAAATTACGCTAGTGTATATGAGTGCTTGTATTCACCTTGCGATGAGCTGATGCCCCATCCAGGGATTGTTTCTACCTCGTGTCCATTGCTATCTGGAATGGGTGCATACCTGGATTGATGGATTTAATCATTAAATATCCTTTTCAGAGATATTGCAGCAAGGTGTCCTCAGAATTTAATGGGTGTTTCAGAGAAAAGCCAAGCAAAGGCAATTCACAACACAGTGAATTCAAATGTTTTCTCACTGTGATGATATCTTGCACTGCCACTTGGTGGAATCTTCCAGATTTACGTAAAGTACGCGCGCAAGTATAAACAGTAAAACACGTGCATAGCAGGAGCATACACTGGAGCATGCCTCACATCACATGAATTATAAACCTGGCTTTAGAATGAAATTTTACAGAACCAATCAAGCCCTGAATTGACTTCCTAGATCCCAATCAAAGAGCTCTCAGGTAAAATAAGCATGTGTATAGAGAGAGCTCTGCCTTGTCCTCTGTTTCCTCTGTATGTTTTAGGGATGAGGAAAATGGCTATTATTACCACAGAGTAAATGGATCATCAGGAAAATGTGAATTACGACAGAGTACAGCAGACAGATGGTCATTCATTTACATGGACAGCCTGATAAGGTGCAGAGGAGCATTATTGAAATAGCATGGCTAAAACCATTTACCACCAAATAAGAAGTGCAGTTTTGATAGTGAAGATTTTGCTGACAGTTTGTCCCAACTAGATAGTTTGGCATTGAATAAATAATTGCCTTCTCAGGAGGGGTTGCGTCTATGTGAAGATAAGTAAATACCTAAAAAATTACTAAAAAATTTACTAACATATATACATCTGCATTTTTATAAATAATACATGAGTGTCATTCAGGGGGCACTGTGCAAAGAAGAGTGAAGGGTGATGAAATGACAGAGAGCTATAAAAGACACTCCATGGCAAAAACTATTAATTCAGTTCAATACATACATTACAGAGATTGATCTTTCTTATAAACATATTTAGTATTACACCAGCCACCATATAATTCTAATGTAGTATAGCATATTATCTGTACATTTTTTTGACATTGCTAACACAAATTGTTATATTCTTCAGAATGGGATCTGCAAAGCAAAATACACAGAGCAAATGAAACAGAAAAACTGTGTGGAGGACTATGCAGCTCAATGATGAGGCGTGATTCCCCTCACTCAGGCACATTTCATTCATGTGTTTGTTGGAGTTTCTACCATCACTGGCCCCAGTACAAAGCCCACATCTGGAAGAAGGAAACTGCTGGCAGGAAACTCCATGGCAATGCATGGAATGTTATGTACCATTTTGTCTCATTCTAGACAGGAACTGTTTTGAATAGTGGGGCATGTAAATAATTTTCTGATATAAAAAAAACAAATGTATATAATTAATTGAGTTTTGAGTGAAAAATGCTGAGTGATATTGGAAAACATGCTGAAGGCAAGTCTTTGCGTTTTTTTTTTTTCTTTTTTTGCGAAAAATGTTGGATATGTCAATGTTTTGTATTCATTTTGAATGGAGAACTGAAAATTTGAAAGATGTTTTTGGCCATTTATACCACATTTGTAGATAAACTATAATATATGCATGGCTCTACTAGCCTGTTTTGAAAAGTACAACTTCTGCTGAAAAAATTATATATAACACTTAGGATAAAATTCCAATTTCATGCAATAAACGGGTAGAATCAAAAAAACTACAAACGCTAAAAAATGGATGAGACCTTAGAGGGTTAAGGGACAAGCAGGCTGTAAGCTGGCTGCTCAGAAACTGACTCTCATTCATGTTTATTGACTCATCTTTAGATTCCAACTTTTTAAAATGCCCTTGCGTTTATTTTCTATGCTTTTTAATTTTTTCTTTGCTCTTGTATATTTGGATTATGGACTGATATGGTTAGTTTTTAGTTTTTCTCTGTTAGACAAATCATTGAGCTGCTTTTGGTCTTGTTTTATTTTTTTCAAATATTTTGTAATAAAATATGTAAATGTTTAAGAAACATTGTTTTGTTATTGCAGGCAATTTTTGTGAGTTACCCCTTTTCCTTTTCAAGAATAATAAACTTTGTTTTCTTTTGGTGTGTATGCCAAAAACTCTACTTTTTAACACTAGAATTACCAAAGCCTACGAAAAAACTTGTGAACCTGGCCCACCTTAAATCCATTCGCACCTCTCCATTCAGCGTCTTTTGTCTTTTGTCTTGTGTGTTGTGTTTTTGTCTTGTGTCGATAAACAAAAGCAGCAAGCAGCCTGCTATCCCATCCTTCCACCGCTGCAGAACAGCAAAAACCTCTCCCAGCTCAAGCCTTGTTTATCAGGGAGTGAGGTACCTAGAGCTGTATAGGTTAAAAAATATATTGTTTTTTTGGAACACATGCATTTCACGTTTTGATGTCTATAAATTTCTATGTAAGTGTAGGATGACAGGAAATGCAAGAAATGTTGAATGCATACCTAAAAGACAAACTTTTTTCATGTTCTCATACTAACAACAAAGTTTTGACATGAAGTGTATAATGTGTAAGACGGAAAGGTGCAAACAGATTTAGGTGGGCTGGGTTTATGTTTTTTTCGTAAGCTTTGGTAATTCTAGTGTTAAGTTGATGAAAGTAAGAGCTATTTATAAATGTAAAACCTTTCTTAAGTTTGGTGAAGCCTCACAAATGTTGTGAGCACACTGTAGCAGAGTGCACACAGAGTAGATAGAGCTGGTAATCAAAAATTGACTGGCAAGCTTTCTTGGGTTGAATGGCCTTTTCTCATCTAGATTGTTTTAACACTAGCATCCCTGAAGCATATAAAAAAAGTAATAATCCCGGGCTACCTTAAATTCCTTTGCATCTCTCCTCATCAGTGTCTTTTGTTTTGCAAATGCGCCAGTCAGCACAAACAGCCTGCTATCCTATCCCCCACCAACAGAGCTGATGTCAGTCACAACATTCTCAGAGCTCAAGTTTGTTTATCTGGGTGTGAGGTGCCTGGAGTTCTATAGGGTAAATAATATATTGTTATTTGGAATACGTACATTTCATGTGTGTTCCGTGTCTACAACAATCTGTGTAAATGCAGGATGACAGGAAATGCCAGGCAAGAAATGTTGAACACATACTGTAAGTAAAACAGAAACTTTTTCCATGTTATACTAATAATGACCTGAAGTGTATAATGTGTGAAGAATTCAGTCCAAATATCAAATAAACGTGCACTTTTTTCAAGAATATAAGCAAAAAAAAAAAAAATCATTCAATTTACATGTTGCTATCAATGAGTTAAAAATCCAAGCTCAAATGTCAATCAACAGAAAGCTAATACGTATTCCTGGATGGTGCAGAGGTAAGAACTGCTCTTTTATAACCACAATGTTGCAGGTTCGAGTCTGGGGACTCCACATTTTGAGTAGTGAGCTGCTGTTATTATTGCTATAATATATTAAAAACATTCATTTGATTTGAGTCTGTAACAATCAGTGTAAATTTCAGCTAATTGTAAAAGCACTTTTTTTATTATTCAGTTTTATTATGTCAGTGACATTCACGTGATATAACGAACTTGCCTCTCCCTCTCTGACTTGATGCCGTTTATCTCCATTCTTTTCACAAAAACAGCAATGACCACAGTTAGCGCTGTGGTTAATGCCTGTTCAGAAATATTTGTTGTACCAGCAATCAAAGATATGATGTCCCATAACCGCTATCAGACTATTTTGTGCATTTGTGCTTTGACAACAAAGACACCCGTGCAGAATGTGTGAAAAACAACAGATTTGTTGCAATTTCGAGCATCCAGCAATGTTTTGTTGAAAACTGTGTTTTGAGTTACAACCCAGGGTAAAGACTTTCTGAGTCTGTGGTCATATAGCTTATGGAGCCGTTTCTGGACAAAGGCAGAACCGTAATAAAAGACAACTTCTTCACAGCATGTTCGCTGGCTAATAGACTGCTGCACTGCAACACAACTCTACTTGGCACCCATAAGTAAGATGTTTCTTTCACATGCAGCTAAAGTCACTTTAGTACGTAAGCAATTCACCACTCTAATGTTTAGATCTGGCAGTGCCATGCTGACGGTTTTAAGGTTCAAAACTCAGAGAACTATTGTCAAATCACAGTGCTAAAGTGTGGATGTAGCCAAAATTTGAACAGCCAGAAGTCTGCTACAAAAGGCATAAAGAATCATCAATGAAGTTGAAAGGTTAACCACTGCAAGTCAAAAATCAAGGTGTGTTGTCACCAACAGTTAATGCCAAACTGATAACAGAGTCAAGACAATGACTATGAATTGAAAAAAAATGTACCTATAGTACCATGAGTACATACACTGATGTTGTTTGAGAGTTAAATTCATAAACCAGAGAACCCATAGCCAAAACTGAAAGTAAAACTGTTATTAATGCCAAAACAAGAAAAGCCACATGTTGACAACCAAAAGGTGTCAAGCCACCAAAATTTAAACACAGGACTGTTATGAAAACAGTGCCTACAGAGAAAACAAAATGCATTATTTATTTTTAGCTTACTTAAAAGGGCATTTAACTTGAAAACAAATTTAACTAGTGGATTCCTTGATCTCCAAAATCCTAGAATTATAATAAAGTTATTTTTCTACATGTTGCTTATCTCGCTATTGGAAGATCTGAATACAAATACATACAAGTAAGGAATGAGCATGTAGCAGGATTTCATGCCAGGTGAAAAAACTGGTCTAGCTGACTCCCTTGCAGCTTCTGCAAGGAGAGGTGCCTCCAGACCTATAGCTTCCCTCATTTGACCCTCACAAAGCCAGACACAAGAATATATGTTTAATATTTGAAAAAAGGTAAAAAAATATTAATATATTTTTAGGTTAAACAAAACAGTAAAAAGCTCTTATGTCGCATTGCATCATGTCATGTAATGTTACAGGCAACAGATGGGTTGACTTGAAATCTGAAAAAGATAGCCATTAAACAACAAAGAGTTACATCATGAGAAGGAAATAACTAAGTGTTGCTCGAAGCAACAATTGACACAACAAACCATTGCCAAGCAATGCCTAAGATAACATGTATGCCTAAATCATCAGTAGAAGACAGAATTGGTGAAGTGCTACCAGTGAGTGTAATAACTGCAAGCATTGCGGTGATCTTCACTGAAGAGGCTTCTTCTCGTTGTCTTCCATACCCGCCTCTTCCACTTGTAGATGACCTTGAGCCTATTAATAAAGATGTGTAGAGCAACCAGGCAGCCCAAGATCCAGGTAGAAATAACTATATGCAGTATTTGAATAGAAATTAAGAATTTATAACAATAGGTTCTCAAAATGTCTTTTACTTTAACTCCATATCAATTATTTCTTTATTTTTTCATTTTGAACACGTGGGACATGTTCAGGATAATCATCTCTACAAATATCAGATTTGGATCAGTGTTGCCTTAAAAGACTCACACTTTTTCAGAGAATAGTTGTTTTATGTTCAACAACAGCATCTAAAAAATGTTAAATGTGTGAAAATGCTAAATATTGGAATGTTAAATTAGGGTTCAATTTTAAATGCTTTTTTCAGGGAGGGGTTCCCACCTTGATTCTTTGAGGGGGAGCCATGAATTTTTGTGCTATGCCAGTGGATGAAACTTAGGATCATTTAATAATAATCACAAATTTTTGTTTCCACACCTAGATGACTTAATATTCCAAATCAACTAAGTAGTGTTGATTTTTGAAGTAAAGCTACAATTTCCTGAAAGGAAACACAAACATTTGAACGACTTTTAGCATTCTCACAGGAATCATTCTTCTCTAGTTTGGCCTCTACCAGAAAAAATGAGTTGCTAAAAATAATATAGCGTATACTGTATGCATACTTTATAGTCAGGTGAATAATTTTAACTCTGCCATTGAATTTGATGAAACACAGAAAGGCATGGCACCTGGAGCCAAAAAAGTAATACATTTGTTTGGTTTCCCATTACCTGGATACTACTGACCCAAAAGAAGACCCTTAAAACTTAAAACCTGTCTTCCAGCAGAATTTTTCTTTGTCTTTACTGGTGGCCAAGGACCAAAATAGAGAGACAGAGAGAAACAAAAATGATGACAGCAATAGTGGCTGATGTCAGTTTACTGGTGACATATTAGTTTAACAAGACCCAGATGGTGTCTTTGCCTTAGGTGAAATTTTTATTTATATACAGTATATATATATATATATATATATATATATATATATATATATATATCCACACATACTGTCTAATTTCAAAGATATGGTGTAAGCACTTACTGTACTTAGATGATGATTTATTTGTCATGTGTTTACATGTTAGCCCAGGATGTTTGGTGGAGCAATATTAATATATTGTGTCACCATTTGTTAAATTAATTAAATGATTAAGTTCAGTTTATTAAATGATGGTACTGTGTTTCCCCGAAAATAAGACCGGGTCTTATATTAATTTTTGCTCCAAAAGATGCACTAGGGATTATTTTCAGGGGATATCTTATATTTATTTATGTACAACAATATACATTTATCCAAATACAGTCATGTCATCTTCTTCTGGAATATCGCCATAACTCTCCACATTCAAACCCTGAATTCCAGCCTGAATTTCTTGCTACTCCAACCACTTTTAGGATCCTCGAGGATCGATGTGTGTGCTTCAATGTTTGATGAATGGTTCGATGTGGTGAAGTAAGATGCCGACGTACAAATGTATTCATGTTGCTTTGATATTCAAGTGTCGCATATTCCCCATAATGACACGATATATTTTCTCACATACCATCTTCTGTGCCGTCTTTTTTTTTTTTGCACTTTCACAATACCATCAGAATGTACGGTGGCGTATTTGAGCCACAGAGAAAAAAAATAAGTACATAATGAAAATGTCTATCTTGGGATTAAAGTGGAAATTTTGGCTTTAAACTTGAAATGTCCACTTTAACCTCGTAGTTTGCTTTATCATTAAAGCAGACCGTTGTAAACGTCATCTTAAAATCGACCCAGTTGTTAAATCGCTAAGCGCTTCTGGGGCTTCCTCCTGACCTGACAGCAGCGGCAAGCAGCATCGCCACACAGAACATATTAAATTTATAATATTCCAGCTCTCTGCACATTTAGATATCTTAGATTTATACTTGATATCACTTTCATGATGAAATGCATTATGTATGTTACATTTTATAGATAAATTGTTAACTTTTTTTAAATAATGAATACTGTTAATAGTTACACATATGGGGTGGCATGGTGGTAGAGCGATAACGCTGCTGTCTCACAGGGAGTCACATCCCTTGTGATCCCTGCCTGGAGTTTGTATGTTTTCCTGGTGGGCTTCCACAGTGTGCTCAGTTTTCCATCCAAAGACATGAAGGTTTGGGGATTTGGTGAAGCTACAGTGACGCTAGTGTATGTATGTGCTTGTGTTCACCTTGCGATGAGCTGATACCCTGTCCAGAGATTTTATTTCTGTCTTGCGCTGATGCTTGCTGGAATGGGCGCATCCCCGAATTGATGGATGTACTGTAATCATTAAGCATCCTTTTCAGAGATATTGTTGCAAGGTGTCTTTGGAATTTAATGGACTTTTCGGGCACACACGTCACATCGCGTGAAGTATAAACCTGGCCTTAGGCGCCTTACTTTTCAGCTGACCATCTCAACTAGGGCTTATTTTTGGGGTAGGGCTTATATTACAGAGCATCCTGAAAATCATGCTAGGGCTTATTTTCGGAGTAGGTCTTATTTTCGGTAAAACACGGTAGCAACCATATTTACATGTTCCTTTTTAGTTGTCATTACTAGAGTATTTAGAATCAAATAATGGCTGCAATTATTACCAGAAAGATGTACCAGACTGTTTAATAGATGTGGATTTATTAGAAATGAAGGTATAAGGTTGGTAACATCCCTACATTTCCACAGACATGCTGTACAAGAGCCCTTAGAGCAGCATTGGACAGCTAGGCAGGTGCTCCTGAATGCTACGCAAATTAAATTAGATGCAAAATAGGCTGCACAAAGCAGGCACTATCGATTTATTATTGGCCAGATTATGGTACCACTAGTCTTCTTTATTAATTTGCAAAAGGGTTGTCTTGCTCCAAACTGAATTTTCTTTGATTCAAACATTTTTTCTTACAAAATTGAATCCAGCCTATGCACAGCTGTCAGACTTCTAGTCCATTCCTACCCACTGAGACTGGCTTTAGCATTGCATAAATGAAAAGGCAAGTACACCACTGCAAACATGATTTTTGATCATCCCTGTTTAAATATGCCACACGTCAATCATGGCTCCTAAGAAGATTGTAATTATCAAATGTATCCTGACTATGTAATCAACCTGAAGTTTATTCTGCTAAAATGAAGTAGTTTAACCATTTTGTTGCTACTGTGGTTCCTAGGCTAGCAGGAATACCTCTGAATGTGAGAGTGGAGGGCACCTAGTAATTTTTTTAAATAAATATTTTTAAAGATATATCATTGTTAGATTTGGTTTGTATTTAATTAAATAATGAACTTGTAATTATTAGATATATATTGTTTGAAAAATGTGTTAAATAACATGAGGGGGCATAGGAGCACACTTCCCACTGTTAAGTGAGCTGTCATTTAAAAAGAACATAAAATAATTTTACCATTATGGATTTTCTTAAAAGGAAGGTGAAGAGCCTTGAAGAGTAATTTTAGTATTTTTTTTTGCAGATAACAACAGGTTATATTACATTTTATGGAAATAACAGAACAATTTTATTAAATCAATGCAATATGCAAATTATGGTAAAATTCTATGACATTCTATAATTTTTTTAAAGTATTGTGTGTTTGTTCTGTATGAAGAACATTCCATAGCACACTGATTTTATAAAGGTTAGGGGATTTTGGACTGCAATAAAGGTTACATTCACATTAAACCTATGTTCACATGGTTCTAACATGGGCAACAATGATCCACAGTAATGTTGGATGCTAGTGCAATGCATGCATGTAAAGAGCACAAAATCATTACAGAATACTTGTCTGTTCAGAACAAAGATACAAATAAGATGTCAGTTTACCATCCATATTCCTTTACTATGTTGGTACAAAATGAGGAATAGAAGAAAAGCATTTACCTTTACATATTTTAAGATTTATCATGTGTCTATGTGCTCCAAGATACAGATCACAACATGTTGTTCTTGGGGGAAAAAAATTAAATTACCAGTAAATCAGGTACCTAGGAGCTACTTTTTAGAAGTGAATTTAAAAAAAACCATAAAACAACATTGATGAGAAATTTGATGTATCAAATATTGTAATCTTTTTTCCCCTTTTATTAATCATTTTGTAAAAATATCCACCACAGTGAATATAGTTACAAAACAGATCCTTACAGATGAATTGATAATGATGACCACAGTTCTGCAAGTAGACAATTCAGAGCGATTAATTGTAAATGGCACCAAAAGGCACTGAAATTTGGCTTTCAGCAGCATTTCTGATTGTTAAGATAAGTATGAGATGAAAGAGTCTTATAAAGTATAAATTAAAAGATAATTTAAAAATATACCCCATAGAAGAAATTTTTAAATATTAATAAAAATTCAAGAAATGAGTTATGGAAAAGTTCACAGTGTCCCACTTTTCAGCTCAGAATGATTCCTGTTTCCAAATATTTTTTTTCTTTTGTTCATTCTGCTGCTCACAGAGTGATCTCATGGCAGCTTTTTTAACAATTCTGTTCAAAGGTTTAAGGTTTAAATTATGATGAACTATGAATAATACCAGTGCATAAAGAATATTCAAAATGAATATGACAAGCACAGTGTTTTTCATGTCATACTTGAACCTGATAGAGGAAATAATCTACAAACTGAATAATCATTTTCAATCAAATACGATTAATTTTAGATTGGTAAACTTCACATTTTTAGAATTGCTATTTTTACTTTCTCTTGAAGAATTATGACCATGTAGAAAATGTTTTCTCCACCTATTCAGTTGCTGCACCTGCTTAACTCAGTTTTAGGGCTGTAGGGAGCTGCAACCTTTTTTTTGTCTAGACTGAATAAAAGACAGTATCGAAAATATATAGACTTAAACTGATTCACTTCTATGGGGAGTGTGAGATGAAGAGCAAAAACTGGAGTAGCTGGAGAAAAAAATAACAAACTTCTTTGGCAAAAACATTGAAATTTTTTAAACTTTTATGTTTACTCCAGAGTCTTAAATGGTCATTCACCCTAATCTGAAAAATTATTGCAAAGAAAAAGACATAGAGGCATTGCCTTTTCACCATTGGGAATTCCTCACCTTTAAAACTATTCAACATTTCTATTGTTTCTATTAAGTAAAGATTTATAAACTGCCAACAACCCTATAGGTCATAATGTTAAGGTAAAGAAGGAAAAGATTCCAGTTGTTTGACAAATGTGGGATATCCTAGAGAGAGAGTGAGACAATCCAATCCCAATATTGTGAATCTATAAGCATTGACCATGGAAAGCATCTCCATTGTTGGGCCCCAGTGGAGGGAGCATGTGGCTTAGGTCCATTACGTAATTTGCATTTTTTGAAAATTTTTTATCTAAATATAGGTGGGCAATAGCATTGACTTTTTCGAAAAGACAAAAATGTAGTGAAGTTAATCTCAGATTTATTGTGACACGCACACAGTACAATGAACTCTTGACCAACATGCACCATGTCACCATTGATCTTGTCTGGCATCCCAGATCTTACAATGTACGTTATGTAAAATATAACATCACAAAATATAGTAGGTAGTGACAAACCAAGCAGAAAAGTCTCACTTTGTACGCTTTTGCAAAATTTATGAAAAAAGTAGAGTGTATGAGATTTTGCAATAGCGAGAAAATTAAAATAAATGGGAGAAATATCTTTTGGAATTACAAAATGGCTAAACAGAATCCTTGATGAAGCAAAAGAATGCATTTTTAGACAAATACTGTAATGGCAGTGCAGTAATTTTAGTGTTATCTAAAGTAGCTGAGAAAAAATGCTGTAGCTGTGGTCTTAGATAAGATCCCACCTTTACCAGTGCTCATATTTAATACCTACTGTATGCTGAAGAACATGTCCTCCCATGACCCCCAGTGCATGAGATTTGTAGTCCCCACCTTGGCACTGCCACAAGATTGCAGATGAGACAAAAGTATACGACAGAAAAAGATTTTTATATACAGTAAAGGCCTTTCTTTCATGGGAAAATAGAGTGAATTTCACTGGATGCAAAACAGATTTTTTTCCTAATACTTTTTGCAAAGCAAAACTCTATTATTCACTGCAAATTTAAATTTGCTGGAATCACTGGCTTATCACAAATAAAAGGCTAAAAATAGCCCAGGTGATGCCCATCCTCCAGATTTTGTGCATGGTGGTGATTGTTGAAAAAGGGGGACTGCTAGAAAATGAAATCAACACAATGGAGGGCTCATTGACTTAACTAGTATCAATGTGATCAGGAACTGTGATTTCTCTTGAGCTGCTCTGTAAAGATGTAAAGGAACATTTCAAAAGCTGTAGAGATACAATACAGATATTTGGAAAATTGGATAAGTGAAAACACACTTTGAAATTGGAGAGGGAGTAATGTTCAACTTTGATATCAAGAAATGGGAGCCTATCCAGTTTCTTAAAATACATTAGGTGTGATAAACTCCTCCACTACATAATTAATATTATTTGTTAGTTTTTGAACACTTGGATGATTAAATTGTATATGAGAAATATAGATTTTAAAGAGTCAAACAGAAGCAAACTATATAATGTTGTCTATAACTGCTTATTTTGGTTTTGGTAGTACAGAAAATAATAACCTGAAAAAAACATATTATTTTGCTTTTACAGCTTATCACCAGAGTTCAATATAATATTTATCAGATAACTTCAAAAACTAATAGTGGTTACAGTTTAAGTAAATTTTATTACAATGAACTGAGGTTATAGGATGAAGCTTAGTAATATTCAAAGTAAGTGTTAATTTAATAATATACATAAAAATATAAATAAATATGGTCAAAGTTCAACCATTCAACAAAATTAAAAATAGATGTAAATGCCTCCATATGACAGTTTCTTGGTTTAGTTAACTTTTAAACAAAAATAATGCTGCTGTCTTGGAGGAGAGAGTCAAGGGTGGTCTAAAGAATTTTAAGGAGCCTTTGTTTCAATAAATGTTCATTGTCAGTTGAATGAGCTTGTAAGGACACTTATAAGGCTGTTAGAAAGAATGGTAAACAACCATCAATTAATAAGTAAGCTAACAAAATTGACAGCCTTCTCGGATATTAACTTCCTGCCATCACCCGAATATATAACCGAAATTCCACGAATAAGGAATGAGTACCAGTGACAGACGAAAAATGGTCAATGCCCTGAATAACAAAATCAAGCATTTGCAGAATCAGTAAAATGCAAGTTCATGCTGAGAAGGGAAATGTTACAAGTCACAGCTTTGCAGGCACCAGACTATAGCAACTGGCAAACTGCATCAGTCATGGAGCATAATTTGAGACAAATACGGGAACAAAATAGGGGAGTTGAAGCCAAATTGCCGATATCATAGTTTTTTGATTAAAGAAGATGGAAATCTTTGTAAGTGAAACTTCTGTCATGTTCTGTGGAATAAAAACTGATTGAATAAAACATGACAACAAATTGCAACATGATTAGAAAGCACACAAATGTAAAGGGATCCATGGCAAGGGTAAATCTATTAGAAGCAACAGTCTAGTAGTTATATTTATTCAATATATAAAGGGAATTTAGCAGACTATTTCAGAACTAAGTGTTACACTGGGAAAATGTTGATAATATCACAAAAAACTGTATAAGAAAATGTGAAAGACTGTCTTTAAATTGTGTCATATTTACATCACTGATTCACAGATGCAGTAGTGCAATCAGTACAAAAAAGAATGCATTGAGTCTTGTGATTTTGTTGTATTTACTCCCTACTTTAGTTGCATGAAAAAAACAAACTAAGTGTGTAAAAGAAAAATGAAAAGTGCAGCAAAACAGAGGACAAAATAGGAAAAACTGAACTCTAATGAGAAAGTGAAAGTCAACAATTCAGATTTGGTCATTATTAGTAGCAAATGAAATAAGAAAAGGTTAAAAAAATAAAGTGAACATAATATTCAGAGAAAATTGAAAGTTCTGGAAATTCAAAATTTCGTTGGTCAGATGAAATGGTGGAAAGTCAAGACTAAGAGAAATCCAAATACTTTTAAGATCAAAGAATTGTTAATTGCAGATGGGGTCAAAACAACAGGCAGTCTGTAACACACTAGCAACAAAACCGAAACAAAATTCCAAGAATCGAAATAAACCTTGTGAAAGAACCTCCTAACCACAACTAAATGATTCTTTTCCAAAGTATACTAAAATGTAAAGTCTTTTGTTGTGTTTTTGGTAAATCTTAAATCATCTTTGCATGAGACACATCAGGTTATGTGTCTGCTCACAAAATTGTATTGGTCATGACATAGCAAAATAGAAATACAATAATAATGACCATAAAAATAATGTGACAAATGAAGTCAAAAAATGTAAAAATCTATATTCATACCATATACTATATAAAAATGTGTTACATATGTTAAATGAATTATAATCCATTAACCACATCCCAAAGATGAATATCAAATAAACCCCACAAATACTGCTTTACAACATGTTCACATCATGTTGTTTGAATATATAGCCTACTACAAAATGAAAGTTGTGGAGATAAGAGGGATTGATAAATTGGAGATGGAACAGGAAGGACAGTACAGGAATATATAATTAGAGTTTAAAGTATTAAAGCCAAAGAAATAATAAGATAAATATTTAGTGAATCGATGCAAGAATAAAGGCCAAGTTTAGGTGACAAATCTAGGAAAAAAGGAAACTGAAAAGTTCTGTTGCTGGACTGAATAGTCCTTCAGGCATACCTCCCACACAACTGAGGGATACAGCAGTAGAGAACAGAAGAGGCAGACTTATTGATATGAGATTTGGACCAGGAGTCAGATAAGACAGAACAAAGCATGATGCGTCATCCACAGAACTTGTTGATTTCTGAAGCAGGTACCAGAAATGTAGAAATAAACAGCAGCAGAGTTGATGTCAGTAAATAATGGATCAGATAGACCAGAAGTATGAAAAGGCCAAGAACTGAATTGATCGTGGTAGCTGTGGAAATGGTGTTAGAAGCAAGAGCCACAAGGTAATGAATAGATCAGAAATCAAAATTCACTTTTGGTAATGTATGGGTGAAATTTGGGTAAAAACATTAGATGGAAGTTGTAAAGACTGGATAAGTTTAAATACCTAGGTTCAGAGGTTCAGTGGTAGCCCATAGTGGAGAATTGGCTGCATAGATACCTCATAGAATGCAATGTGGATGGAACAATTGGAAGAAGGTATCACGAGTATTGTGTAGTTGATGAATTAAGGCCAGGGTTAAATACACAGTTTTTAAGGCAGTGGTAAGACCAGCATACCGAAAAACGATGTGAAAGGAAAGACAATGGAGTTGCAAAGTGGGGCAAATTAAGAAATGAGACAATCAGAGGTACTAGAAAAGTAAAAGAGATATCTAAGAAGATACATGAAACTAGGTTGAGATGTTATGGACATGTGGGTAAAAAAGTGATGGTAATGGAAGTACAAGGGAAGAGAAAGCAGGGAAGGCTAGATAGATAGAGTATGACTTGAAGGAAAAGAGTTTCCTGAGGGGTGAGGTGCAGGACCAAACTATATAGAGAATATTGATCCAACACATTGACCCCAAATAGAAGTGGTAAAAGATGAAGATAATATTAAGAAGATAGGTGAAAATATGTTGCTTGCAGCAAATATTGAAAAGGGGGAAAAGGATATAGTGACACACAGAAAACAATCATCAGGAATAAAGACAGGTCATGGTTGTTATCTGGTTCCAGGACAGATAACAGATGCAAGATCAGATTGAGAAGATACTCTAACAATAGTGTCATGTCAAAAAGCAAACTGGCATGTTGATTGGTGAGTAAATTATTTCTCTGCGGAATAGGCTAAAAACAGAAGCGTACTATTCAAGGACTAGCAGTGCACCATGCAATGCATGTGTCCCTGTTATATGCCATTTGGTATGGGATTCGTCAAAGCAGTGTTAATGTTTGCAAAGCACCATCTATTGGAATGATAAATACAATGCATTTTATTACAAATAATGTTTGTGATGTGCCATCTTTTAGAATGACAGAGACATAGTAAGACACAGACAGACACACAGACATTTATCCTGTGAAAAGGACCAGGTGTGAAGAGGACCAGGACATGAATAGTTTATTAACCAGAAACAAATTGAAACCAAAAGACTAAACCTAATACACAAAAGCCTATTTGTAAACCAGAAATCAAGGTCACAGAGAGAAACTATAGAATCGGAAGCCAGAAAGTCAAGACTGAATATGCGTTTACGTTTTAGAGTTTTCATCCAAATCACAGATACTAAAAGACTGTTTGCATCAGAATTAAAGGGTTGCGCTTATGACACAAGGTGCAGCATGATACTATGTAACTTCCATGGCAATCGAAAGCTGTGTGGCAGTACTGGAAATAATAACGTGGTGGTGCTTGATTGTAAAACAAACAAAAAAATGAATTATTACACGCAGGAAACATAACTGTGAGGAAACTACAAAGAATGGTGCTAGAGAAAAAGCAGTCAAAATACCCATGTAAAATATTGTAAAAGTATTTTAATAGAGAAAAAAAATGAACATAGTGCACAATTAATACAATTTGTATTATAGTAGATAATCAGATGTTCAAAATCAAAGTTAAGAGATCTTTGGACAAAGTCTGTTGTTGGAGAATGTCAGGTTGATTCCAAGGTTAATAGTCTTTCTGGAAAACTGATAGAAGGTTTTTATAGTTTGATAATTTTATAACTGCTGTCCAAAAATGTAAATGAGCTTTGAAACATTTCTAATTATAACTGTAATTGGAAGAAAAGGGATACTAGAATGATTGATATGAGGTTTCAGAGTTTATTCTGTTAAATGTTTTGTTATTATTTATAAATCTGTTTTAAATTTGTCAAATTTAACACATTAACACCCCATGTGTAATGCATTACAGTATTTTTATTAGAGTTTTTGAGCATTCTATGGATGAATGCTGTTATTTAAATAATTACATATCAAATAAAAAGTTATTTAGTTCTCGAACACAATGCTTCCTTAATCTTTTAACATTGTCAGATACTTAAGAGTAGAATTCTGAACTCTCCAGCTTTGATGTGTGCTCATTCAGGACTGCTTGTGCACTTGAATGAGATAAACAGTCCTCCTTTTCATATCTGCATGTTTTTTCATATTGTTTTTTTCTGCACCCCTTCATGTGTAAGTGTTAATGAAAGAACACACACAAGGAATTTTAGGTTTTTAATTGATTCTATGGGTGTAACCCAGGTTTTATTTGTATCAACACTGGGATAACTGGGACACAGGATCTAAAACTTCTATTATAATAGTAACAATAGCTATGTCTAAAGCCAGACACATAAAAAATCATCCCTGCAACTCCCACCTTGATCATTCTCTCTGCAGAGGTTGCAAATTTTTCCCTGTCTGCATCATTTTTTTTCTGGATACTCTAGTTTACCTTTCACTTTGATAGGTTAGGGTAAATGGAAACTGACAAACTAAGGCTGAGTGAATAAGGATATCTGGAATGAAATGGTGTCATTTCCGTGACTGGTTGCAACCTTGCATTTGCTGGTGCTATTTTCTGCTCCTATGTGATCCTGTGCATTCAGAAAATAGTTGGATAAATGAATGTTATAAATTTCTAAATAATCATTTAATGTTCAGTTTAGCTGATATTACAGAATCTTGTAACTAAAGACATATTTTGAGGTGACAAGTAACTGATTTTTTATTGTTGCATGTTAACATTTCTAGAGCTCCTGGTTAAATACACTGTGGAGAGTGGTTTCAGTCTCTGGTGCTGAATGCTTGACTTTTTTCTTAATTTTAAGTCAGTTCTGACTATAAATGTAATGTGAGGTCTTTTTTGCTTTCATTCTAAAGTATTAGAAATTTATACCTGTTGTAAGAAAGGCACTATATTGTGCCTGACCTGACACAGATGGATATGGAGGCATGTGTAAAATAAATAAACTATTTATTTCTCTTCCCCTGTGGGGCACATCTTCCCCGTAATCCCCACAGGCACAACACAGTCCCAAACAACACACAAATAAATCATGCTCCTCTCTTTCTGGAACCACCACTCCTCCCAGGCAACCTTGACCTCCTCCACCCGACTCTGGCCGCTGAGTGGTGGTCGCTGGCTCCTTTTAAAGTCCACCCAGAAGTGTTCCAGGTGCTTGATCGCCGAGTGTGATGAATACACTGCCCATACGGGCTCAGGAGTCCCAGTTACAGCACCCCCTAGCGGTGCCTGCGGGACCAAACAGGGCTGCACCCAACTCCAATTCCCCTGGAGCCCTATGGGAAACCGAGGCACCGCTCCAACCCAGAGGGGCGGCCATCTAGCGTCCAGGGAGAGGTATTGCACCCTCCAGGGCTGCTCCCCCTGAATTTACAGTGAAGGGGCATCCCGGCCGTCCACCACACTGTACATATTTACTTTTTGGTGAAAATCAACAAAATTCTTTGTAAACTGGAATGGATTAGTTTTCATTTTCTTTTCAATGTATTCATTAATGGAAAATAGACAAAGTTTTATGCATTTATGTAGAAATATTTCCTGGAGTATAGAATTGTGAATCACATAAAATTTATACAACAGTTTGCTGCTCCATGAGTTAAATGAGGCCAATGTCAATATGTAACAAAAATATAAATCTGAGCCTGGGGATGTGGGGTCAAGGACAAATATCTCATTCTCTGTACTTGTTGATTCCAGGATTAAAATCAAATATGTGAATAAGGAATTGGTTTTATTTTGCTTTTTGACGCTTACCATACAAAAAAAAATCTCATTGATAGGAGAAAAAATGTATCAGATTAAGTCAGTTTTGTGTCCCTTATTTTAGACAAAAAGATCCACAAATAAAATAGCTAAAATTTTCATAGGTGAATATGGCTCTTGGTAGTCTAGTTTTCTATTCATTCTGAACTGCTGAACAGGTCAACTGTGCTCCTTGCTGACAAAAAATTCACCTTAGCCTTAGTACCTGCTTCAATCTTACAGATAGAAATGCTTGTCACTTTTTTCATTTGATAATCTAAAATAAAACCTAAACTTTAAACTACTTCTACTAATAATAATAAACAAGTGTGTGGAATAGTAAGCCTTACATGTTTTTTTTAATTGATTGTTTATTTGGTACTGAAAAAGTTAAAAGTCAGTTTAATTTTTCAATTCATATATTAGAAAAGGGCAGGATTTGGATATGTTAAAATAAAGTTCTGCTTTTTGTTAATATTGTTTTTAGACCATTTAACTGAGACAAACAGTAGATACTGTAGATAGATAGAAGTGAAAATCACTATATAAAGGATGGATAAATAGATGTGAAAGGTACTCTAAAATAAATGGATGTGAGCAGCTGTATATGATAGACAGATAGATAGATGGATGTTAAAAGAGCTTCTGTAATAATATATAGACAGCATAATATATACTGTTTATAATATATAGATAGGAAAGGCACTAGACAGATATGATAGATATGAAAGGCTGTATATTATAGACAGATAGGTGGATGTGAATGGAATAGATGGAAAGATAGATATTAAATGTGTTACTGTATGTAATACATAGATAGGAAAGACACTACATGATAGATGTGAGAGACTCCATATTATAGATAGACAGATGGATGTGAATGGCAGTATATGATAGATAGATAGAGTCATGCATGCACATTCCAGGCGTGTGTTGAGGTCTCCCAACAGAAAAGCATAATTCTGGGGCCCACAGAAGTACCATCCCTTCCATCCACAGATTTAAATAAACAATTCAGTTGCCAGAAGTAGACATTCATTCTTAGACCCCTGACTGCTGAAGCCACACTAGCCCTAATCCCAGAGCCTTAAAACAATATTTGAGTTCCACAAGTATTTTTCTGCTTCTTTTTTGTTTTTCATTATTAGCACTACTGCTAATAATTGAGGATCTCTGGGAGATGTCAACATTTTATTGTGTAGTGTCCTGTTCCTACCCACAACAGATACTGTAGATAGATAGATAGATAGATAGATAGATAGATAGATAGATAGATAGATAGATAGATAGATAGATAGATAGATAGATAGATAGATAGATAGATAGATAGATAGATCAAATGGGTTGTAAATATAATGTTCAAAGTGAAAATACTGAAAGTGCCAATGTAATATGGCCATTAAGAAAAGATCATTATTCAGTTCCCACTGTTACTTGGAAGTGGAAGCAAAAAGGGAGGGGACTTAGAAATTACTTGCAGCAAATACTGAAAAATGTTATCATTTTTTTCTTCAGTTATTCAATTAGTTTAAACACCCACTTGAGCGAGCAGACTTTAAAGACTTCTGCTTGCAGATGAATTGCAAATGACCAGCACTGAGTATCCAAGTAGACAATTCAGAGCCATTAAGTGTAAAAGGCACCTAAAGTCATGAAAAATGGTTTTTGAGCAGGAATCAGAATCATTACAATTAAATATCTTTGATTATTGAAATCAATTTGACACAAAGTACGTTATAAAACAAAAACTTACAAAGTATTACAATATTACTTTTTATAAGAATATAAAATATTCATAAAATGGGTTGTTTAAAATTGATGAATTATGTGAAAAAGCATAATTAAAAGAACAAAAATTCAATGGCTGCAGTCATAATTCACATAACCTTGTACCTTGAATTGGATTTAATGAGTTTAATGACATGTGGATGGATACAGTGGATGGTAATAATAACATGATGTATTCTTATACCTGCCAAGGTTGTGGAGGGCTGGACCTGTTTTTTAGTAACACTGGCCACAAGCCTGAAACAGACCAGGAGGTGGCATTAGACTATTGCAGGGCCCACTCATGTACACACCCACCCACATTCACATACACTTACTAATAGTAAGAAAATTAAAAAATAATAATAAAAAAAAGCAGAAAGAATGAGAACAAAATAAAAAAAGAAGAGAAGGAGAAAAAATTACATCCATTAATAATAAAAAAATGGAATAACTGACTGAAGTTTATTATATAATTAATATTGGCAGTTTCAAATATGTACCTTTTTAACAATATAGTATGCAAACTCATAACAAAACTTGGATGAGGTGTCGGTTAAACACTGGGGGCCAAGCAGGGCAATGCTGTTTAATGAAAGAAGAACAAATATGCTGTTATTAAAGTAAACAGAACAGAAACTTGGACAATCCAGCCCTAACAATGGCACTTGATTGTCTTGATTGTTTCAGTCAGCTTGGGAGCTCTTTCCACCTTAGTCTCTGGGTCCATAATGAGATGCTCCTTTCTGAACACGTTTCGTTTTAACTGGTCTGAACTGGTGGGGGCCGGACTTTCTCCAGACTCCATAGGCAGGGCCAGTTTTGGATTGGGTCCTTCTCTGTACTGCAGGTGAAAAAGAAATAACAGCAACAGCTCCTCATCTCGGTTCAGGGAGATATTACTTACCTTACTTAAACACTGAAGGTGATCCCCCAGCACACATGCGTAAATATATATTGTCACATGCATGTGCAAGGGTGATAACTCAAGGACTCTGGTGATGGTAATTTCTTGCTGAACCATGGGTTGGTGCTTTGTCGAAGGCCTTT
The DNA here is from genome assembly GCF_900747795.2 of Erpetoichthys calabaricus. Lineage (NCBI taxonomy): Eukaryota > Metazoa > Chordata > Cladistia > Polypteriformes > Polypteridae > Erpetoichthys > Erpetoichthys calabaricus. The sequence continues at coordinate 41,971,859 of NC_041408.2, read as the reverse complement.
TCCCTTCCTCCCTCATCACAATGGAAGATTGAATGCCATTCCACTGATGACATCACCTTCATTGTCTGCCCTCCTGGACCTGCCCCTTCCTGCCTGTAACTTATAAGACTGGAGTACAGCCATCTTTAACTGATGTTCTTTCAATTTCAATTGAAAAATGTTTATTTTTCTCTGCAATTACATGAGGTCCTCAACTCTTTATTGTTGTTGTGTGTTGTCATTACTATATATATAAAGCATTGATTAGGAGCTGTTCCTGAGCCCAAAAAGAAGCTGCAATAGTCTAATTAACCAAAAAAAAAGACTTTATTGTAATAAATTGTAAGGGGGGAAATACAGGGGGCATACAATTCAAATGAACATCAAAACAGAAGAAGAAAAAACAACTCTGATGTCTATCTGGGTCTGCTTATATGGAGAAGTAGAAGCATGTCTCACTTTGTTTGGTTAGCTGCCCACTTACCCCTGAAGTACATTTTTAAACACTCTGATATTCTCTCTGAAACTATCCTACAAAGTTTTATTTCCTGGTTTTGCATTTCTTCCTTTCACCAGGCCAATCCTTGCCTATTACTCCACTCCTAACTCCAATATTATGCTAGCATTCAGTTGGATTTCTAAAACCCTGGCTAATCTTCATTCCATTGACATTACAAAGCCCTGGGTTGTACTTTGAAAGCCTCTTCTAGTGGCCCAAAGTGTTCTTGCACCTCATCGCACCATAGAAATATACAGGTGAGAGAGCCAGCCAGACAGACTGTCCTGAGTATTTTGAGTTAGACTCATTACTAATTTTTTGTGCCTTCTTGTAGTACTTGGGCTGACCTTTTCAGATATAATGGAACATGTACTGTAGATTCCAATTCTGATAATGGTTTTCCTAATTACAATTTATTTGATTTGGTTTTATTATTTTGGTGTCTTTGTTTATGCCATTTTATTTTCCATGGGCACTGGCATTTTGTGGAGTAGATGCTGACATGCCACTAGGTAACCAACCCAGAAGTGAGTTGCTGTGACATTATGGAGTAATAGCTTATAAGGGCTACAACAAACACAGATTTCTTTTCATCCAAGTCTTATGAATTTTGAAGTAAGAGTTTAGTGTGTTGTGCTTTTGAATGTTTTCTTGTGTGTTTTTTTTGTTTGTTTTTTTGCTTTACTCTTCCTGGCAGAACACTAATGTGTCACAATGTATTTGTTAGGGTCACTTATTTTAAATATTTTTTGCATCTCACCAGGGAGTTCTTTATGTGAACTTTTGCCTCATTTGTTGTTTTTTTTTTACAGCAAGGAATCCCATTTGCTTGATTTAATTAATTGGTAATTACTTCTGGTTTTGATTTTGATTTGGGCTATTTTAATGTTACCATATTGTCTTTACCGATAGCTTCCTTTTGACTTCTGTTTCCAGGACCGTCCCAGAGTGAACCCATCCTCAGAGATCACGGCATTGCCAGTCACGATGCAATGTGATAAAAGGTTATTGAAGGGAATACTACCACATCCGACTACATAGATTCTGTTGAGGGTGCGAAAGTATGATCACATCACCCCAATCCTGAAAACCCTTCACTGGCTCCCTGTTTCATTCAGAATAGAGTACAAGGTCTCCCTTCTTACCCATCAGTGCATTTATGGACATGCCCCTCTTTATCTACAGGAACTCCTTACCCCCCATAACTCCTCACGTTCCCTCCGCTCTGTACTCACTAACACTCTTCAAGTCCCCAGAACTAAGCTCAGCAGAATGGGTGACAGGGCGTTTTCATCGGTGGCGCCGAGGCTGTGGAATGCCCTCCCTGATTACCTGAGAGCCCCACAGTCGACTGAGGCCTTTAAGCGAAACCTAAAAACTCATCTTTTTAGAAAGTCATTTTGTTAAAGTATTTTATAGACTCTTCTGTTCTTTTTTATTTTATTATTCTATTTTTACTCTGTAGCACTTTGGGATTGCTAAAATATAAAGTGCAATATAAATAAAATTTATTATTATTAAATTTATTATTCAATACCCTTCAGACAATTACAACTCTTTGCCTGTTTTGTTTGTCTTGTTTTTGAACTCTTTACAATCCTTCCTAACTTTGAATTTGTCCCATGATTTTTCACTTTGGTTGCTATATTGTTTGTCTCTCGGATCTGACCCTCACTTTGCCTTTTTCTTCCAGTCAATCTCTGAAATGCCGTGCTTGTGGTCCAAATAGTATTGTACTAGGGCTGTATAGTGCTCTCTGGTGACTTGTGGGACTTCACTTACACTAAAAGTCTCATGGTTCTGTTCACCCCAATACTGTGTAGGTATCAGATGGCCATAAAAGGCAATGCTTCTTGGATTCCATGCTCTCTGGCTTGCTGGTGGAGTTCCACTTACACTGAGAGGCCGATAGTTCTGTACAACCCAGTACTGGTATTCCCCCCGCTTTCTGAGATTCCAGTATTATATATTCAGTATATGTTTGTTACTTTATATACATTGTAATGGTGCTATTTTGTTTGGGTTTCAACATTAAGTTTTCTGCATTTGCTACAAGTCATTTTCCGTTACATTTAAATTTTGCTGCATTTAGAAGCATGCTGGACATGCTGTATAGCATGCTGGACTTTCAGGAACAAGTCCACTGTACAAAATTTCAATGAAATATAAATGCTTATTTTAAGCAAAAGTAAAGCAGATAGGAAAGTCTGTAAAATTGGAAAAATAGCTTTTACAATATTCAGAGTAAATCCCAGTGTGAAAGTTGAATCTTTTGTAATTATAATCTCATCACTAAAAGAAAAGCATAACAATCTCTGCTTTCAACCTTTTTCCAGTAATGTTAGTCATTTGGAAAAACAATGCATTGGGGTGTATCTCATAGTGAAACATAAAAAGTCAGTCATTGTTAACCTGCAGAAAGAAAGAAAGAAAGAAAGAAAGAAAGAAAGAAAGAAAGAAAGAAAGAAAGAAAGAAAGAAAGAAAGAAAGAAAGAAAGGGGTGTCATCTGCTTTCATTTGAATCAGAACTGTTAAAAAATGGGCTGCTGTATTCCACTTTTCTGCATAAGCAAACTCATGCTAATGCTCCTCTGAATATTGCACTTTTATTGCTCCCCCAGAGTGCATCGTATTTGTGTTTTCTATTTCCTTTCCATAGCACATTCATGAAAGACTGAACTGCATCCGACACACACTGACAGGAAAACATTAGAGGCATAAAAATGTGAAATTACTTATTAGGTTCCTTTCAACTCTGAGACATTCATTATTTCAGCTTTCAACTACACAAAGTCAGCAAAATAATCTGGAGAGCTTAATTCATATTCACTAACAAATTTATGCAGGCTTGTGCAAACTCGGTGCAGGGGGGTGGTTGAACAGCATCATTCAACACATTCCCAATTGGTGTCGACCGTCCATTGGTTTAAAATGTACACACGGATATTGTGAAAGAAGGCTGCTAATTAAAGTAGCGCCGCTTCTCATTGAGCATAGGAGCCTTGAACTCGCAGGCGCGTTTCTGTAATTGAATCGGGCCTGTCCTTTTATTTGTCTTCAAGCATGTTTTTACACCGCATTACTAGCGAGACTTGTAATATACTTCTAAATAGACTTCCCATGCCGGTTGTAACTTTGTCTTGATTACCATGTGATTTGTTTGTACAAATGATGGCTGCTCCTGTGAGGTGCTCATTGTCTCTTCAGTCCTTGTGAATTTCAATGAGGCGTTTTATTTCTTTCCACAAACAAGAAATGAGGACTTGCCCCACCCTTCTTCTGTTGTTTTTATTGGCACCAATAAAAGTGGAAGGTTTTTGTAGCCCAAAGCTAATAGGGAATTTTATGTTCTACAGTACTTTGACACTTTGGCGCTGCTACTTTGTGTCAGACATTTCAGTGGTGCTACTGAGGCTTGCAGGGCACATACAATAAAACAGAAGCACTGGATTTTGGAATATGATTATAAAGAGGTGTAAAAGAATGCAGTCTCCTAATGACAAAAATATCTCTTTTCTCAGTTTCACAGTAATTTATTTATTTATTTGTTTATTTATTTATTTTAGTTCTAAATGGGCACACGTTATTACCAATTGAATCAGAGAAACAACTACTCCAGCATGTTTTTTAAATGACTTTTTTGGAAACTACATGAAATGAGTCAGTGCTGCATGATCCTCTGCGGTGTGAGACTGAACACATTTATTTTTTGATCTGTCAGAAGCACTTTCCTGGGGTGGTATAGGAGTGTATCTCATATGTCAACATGGAAGCAAAAATACTGGCCTGATGGAAAATGCACTTCACTTCTTGTGGTTAATCCTGGACCACACTGCTGTGCGGTAGTTGAAAAAATGCTTAAATTTAAGCAACAGCAATAGAGAGTAGGGACTGCGCTTTCAAAGTTTCTGCTGGCAGGCTTAGCTCTGGAGGATATTCAGTTAAATGTGTCAGGTTTTTAATGGAACACTATGCACTATATGTGATTTAACATATCAGATGGCAAATTGAATTTATTTAGGAATTAAACTTCAGTAGATTAAGCTGACTGTGTGACTCAAAATATTAATAGTTTAATCCATCCTAATGCACACATCTTGAAAAGTGGGAGAAAACCAGAGCACCACCTTTATAGTAATTGCACTGAAATTTATTGAAACTGTGATGCCACAATAGAGGGCGCGCTCATGATGAACCTCTGTACCCAGATTGATACCAAGAGGTCCAAAAGTAACAATATTAGTGAGATTATTATTCAAAAATAAAAAATGACCACACTGAGCTCATGAAAAATAAAGTAAACAATTAAATAGATTCTACCTTAATGTAATAGGTAGGGTATCCATTTGCAAACTGGTCCAGTACCACAAAGCATCATCATCTTTATGCTTTCTCTCTCTACTTGCCTGTTGCAGTATAAAATCTTGTCTCTGGCTAAGACCAGATTCACTCTTTAAATGCTGATCAATCTATAAAATGCACAATACCATTTGATGGCACGTAAGTCCACTGCAGCCCTTAAAAAGGAAACACTTTTTTCAGACTGGTACTGTGTGCTGCCACCTGACTTTCTGTGGAGAAATGATTGCAATTTTATCTTCATGGATCCCACCTTTATTAGAGCAACATAGTTCTATTCCTGATAGGAGATAATATGCTTCTCTTTATAAGCCAGCAGGTATTTTTTTATCTTCTGCTAACCTTCCTTGGACTTATTCACTCTCTCAGCAGAGGCACCATGGGCAATGGTTGGGATGCCCGCCCATTAGTGCTGCTTAGAACATTACAACATTATAACACATTTGACGAGAACAGTCCCTTCACCCGTACAAAGTTCATCAAACCTATCCATCTAATTTCTCCAAATGTTTCTTTAAAATTACATCAGCGTGAGTTTTCAATGTCCCTGAAGTCCTATTCTCTATCACACTACTTTGTAACTACCATAATTCTAGAAACATTGCACATTGTCTTTGTCTCTCTTCTTTTGTGTCATAATTCCTTTTGTGAATCATGCATTTCTTTTTGATTATTATTTTCTTTTATTTGCATATATACAATATATTATTTATTTTCAAATTAACCATCTAATTTCTTTTACGGGCGGCACGGTGGCGCAGTGGGTAGCGCTGCTGCCTCGCAGTTGGGAGACCTGGGGACCTGGGTTCGCTTCCCGGGTTCTCCCCGTGTCTGCGTGGGTTTCCTCCGGGCGCTCCGGTTTCCTCCCACAGTCCAAAGACATGCAGGTTAGGTGGATTGGTGATTCTAAATTGGCCCTAGTGTGTGCTTGGTGTGTGGGTGTGTTTGTGTGTGTCCTGCGGTGGGTTGGCACCCTGCCCTGGATTGTTTCCTGCCTTGTGCCCTGTGTTGGCTGGGATTGGCTCCAGCAGACCCCCGTGACCCTGTGTTCGGATTCAGCGGGTTGGTAAATGGATGGATGGATGGATTTCTTTTACTTCCAGTCAGCTGTTTCATGTCTGTAGTTGCCATGGGGAACTTTGCCAGAAGTTACATAAATTATGTCATTAGCACAGTGGTATAAAGATGTAAGTGACACAACCATAATTTTCTGAGTTTGATGGAATCTGATTAAAAACCTTTCCCTCATTAGTCCCTTCTAAAGACTTCTTGGTTATCGACTTTTGCCCTACCTTTTTCGATTAATGCTTTGGGTTATGTTTTATATTTGTTAATCAATTAGTCTCCTGGTTATCAATCCTTGCTTGTTAAATACTCTTCTTCTGATCATCCCAATGAATTTAGTTGCATTTCAGTGTCAACCTTAACATTTTGTGTTTGTGCCTATTGTTCTTCTTGCATGTCCACTACACTTACAGGGTGTACTGTCCTCTAGCCATTGTAAGTATATTGTGTGTTCTCTCTGTCTCTCGGGGCCCCTTCTGGTTCCATACTGGTGTCACCATTTTTTGCTTGGAAATTCCTTGTCCATTGAGTTACCCATCACAGTTGGTATCTCCATGCAGCATGGGGGTACATATTAAAGGCTAATATCTTCAATCTTTAGGAGGCTACGTTCTGCACAAGTTCCCATTATCAACATGAATTATAAATTCATACTCAACACATCTCAAAAAATGCAGACTAAGCTGACTAGTAACTATCAGTTGGGCCAGAATAAGTGTTTGTGGGTGTGTATGTAAGAGTGTCATACATCAGACTGATAGCTCACCTGGGATTGGCTCCTGTCTTGTGCCTGTTGTTTAATTCTGCCACTCTGTCGACCTTTAGTGAAATAAACAAGCTCAGAAAACTCATTAATAAAATTAATAGTTGAAAGAAGAGTGGAATGGTGGTTCACACTTTTGACATACAGCTCCAAGGATCTGGGTTTATTCTCAACCTGGAGGCCATTTGTATGAAATTTGAAAATTCTAGCCATCTCCACATTGCTACTCCACTTTGCTATAACATCCCATTGGTGTGAAGGTTACCTTAGATGATTTATTCATTCATTTTGCATGATTGAGTATCAGTGTGTGCATGAGTATGCAATGCTGTGGACTATCATCTCATTCAGTGTTGTTCTATGTTTTGCTGCTGATGCTGCCATCTTAGGCTCTAAATCCCTCTAAAAACGGTAATGGAAAAAAAGTGTTGAAAATAATATGAATTTACTTTGTCCATTTGAAAATTAAATACAATTTTAACAATAATATATCTTATCAATAAAATTGGGAAAACTGGAATGTCTGTAATAAGAAGACAAGGTATGACACTTTCCAGATGGCAAATGGACTTAATCTGTTTCTTTCTTTTGTGATTTATCTATGTCAAAACAGAAAAACCCATCTGTTCTTATTTGTATTTTTTTTTAATTTATTTTTTTCCTTTACACTGATCCCTCACTATATCGCGCTTCGCCTTTCGCGGCTTCACTCTATCGCGGATTTTATATGTAAGCATATTTAAATATATATCGCGGATTTTTTGCTGGTTCGCGGATTTCTGCGGACAATGGGTCTTTTAATTTCTGGTACATGCTTCCTCAGTTGGTTTGCCCAGTTGATTTCATACAAAGGACGCTATTGGCAGATGGCTGAGAAGCTACCCAACTTACTTTTCTCTCTCTCTCTCTTGCGCTGACTTTCTCTGATCCTGATGTAGGGGGTGTGAGCAGGGGGGCTGTTCGCACACCTAGACGATACGGACGCTCGTCTAAAAATGCTGAAAGATTATCTTCACTTAAAAGCCAAACAGCCCTATTGATTTGTTTGCTTTCCTCTGTCTTTCTGACAGACTCTGCTCCTGACGGGCACTCCTTTGAAGAGGAAGATATGTTTGCATTCTTTTAATTGTGAGACAGAACTGTCATCTCTGTCTTGTCATGGAGCACAGTTTAAACTTTTGAAAAAGAGACAAATGTTTGTTTGCAGTGTTTGAATAACGTTCCTGTCTCTCTACAACCTCCTGTGTTTCTGCGCAAATCTGTGACCCAAGCATGACAATATAAAAATAACCATATAAACATATGGTTTCTACTTCGCAGATTTTCTTATTTTGCGGGTGGCTCTGGAACGCAACCCCCGCGATGGAGGAGGGATTACTGTATATAATACATTGTCATGGTTCAATCTAAATCCCCATGCCAGACTAACTGAGAGCAGAGTGGAAGTCACTGGAAGGTGGAATTAGGGACTCCAGACAACTCAGAGCCTGTTTTTCTGTCATAGTAGTAGCAGTAGTAATAGCAGTAGTAGTAATAGCAGTAGTAACAGTACTGTTTACAGGGAGGAACTGGAAGCAAAATAACAAAGGACAACAACCGTTTGTTCATGGTAGGTGTTCCAACACCAGGAAGGTCTGAGGAAAGGTGAGAAGACTGTAACCCCAGAAGAATTTAGGAACATATATTTGGAAAATAAGAGAAGCCCTTTCAGCCCATCAAGTTTGTTTGTTTAGCTATATGCTAATCTGTCTCAATCTCTCATGTAGATAATTCTTAAAGGTTGTCAGGATTTCTCCCTTAACTATATGCCTTGGTAGTTTATTCCAGATTCCCACAATTCATCCATCCATCCATCCATTGTCTCCCACTTATCCGAGGTCGGGTCGCGGGGGCAGCAGCTTGAGCAGAGATGCCCAGACTTCCCTCTCCCCAGCCATTTCTTCTAGCTCTTCCGGGAGAATCCCAAGGCGTTCCCAGGCCAGTCGAGAGACATAGTCCCTCCAGCGTGTCCTGGGTCTTCCCCGGGGCCTCCTCCCGGTTAGACGTGCCCGGAACACCTCACCAGGGAGGCGTCCAGGAGGCATCCTGATCAGATGCCTGAGCCACCTCATCTGACTCCTCTCGATGCGGAGGAGCAGCGGCTCTACTCTGAGCCCCTCCCGGATGACTGAGCTTCTCACCCTATCTTTAAGAGAAAGCCCAGACACCCTGCGGAGGAAACTCATTTCAGCCGCTTGTATTCGCGATCTCGTTCTTTCGGTCACTACCCATAGTTCATGACCATAGGTGAGGGTAGGAACATAGATCGACTGGTAAATTGAGAGCTTCGCCTTGCGGGTCAGCTCCTTTTTCACCACGACAGACCGATGCAGCGCCCGCATTACTGCGGATGCCGCACCGATCTGCCTGTCGATCTCACGCTCCATTCTTCCCTCACTCATGAACAAGACCCCGAGATACTTGAACTCCTCCACTTGGGGCAGGATCTCACTACCAACCCTGAGAGGGCATTCCACCCTTTTCCGGCTGAGGACCATGGTCTTGGATTTGGAGGTGCTGATTCTCATCCCAGCCGCTTCACACTCGGCTGCGAACCGATCCAGAGAGAGCTGAAGATCACGGCCTGATGAAGCAAACAGGACAACATCATCTGCAAAAAGCAGTGACCCAATCCTGAGCCCACCAAACCGGACCCCCTCAACTCCCTGGCTGCGCCTAGAAATTCTGTCCATAAAAGTTATGAACAGAATCGGTGACAAAGGGCAGCCCTGGCGGAGTCCAACTCTCACTGGAAACGGGTTCGACTTACTGCCGGCAATGCGGACCAAGCTCTGGCACCGATCGTACAGGGACCGAACTGCCCTTATCAGGGGGGCCGGTACCCCATACTCTCGGAGTACCCCCCACAGGATTCCCCGAGGGACACGGTTGAATGCCTTTTCCAAGTCCACAAAACACATGTAGACTGGTTGGGCAAACTCCCATGCACCCTCCAGGACCCTGCTAAGGGTATAGAGCTGGTCCACTGTTCCGCGACCAGGACGAAAACCACACTGTTCCTCCTGAATCCGAGGCTCGACTATCCGACGGACCCTCCTCTCCAGGACCCCTGAATAGACTTTTCCAGGGAGGCTGAGGAGTGTGATCCCTCTGTAGTGATCCACCCCGGTCTGCCAATCCAGAGGCACTGTCCCTGATGTCCATGCGATGTTGCAGAGGCGTGTCAACCAAGACAGTCCTACAACATCCAGAGCCTTGAGGAACTCCGGGCGTATCTCATCCACCCCCGGGGCCCTGCCACCAAGGAGTTTTTTGACCACCTCGGTGACCTCAGTCCCAGAGATGGGGGAGCCCACCTCTGAGTCCCCAGGCTCTGCTTCCTCATTGGAAGGCATGTTAATGGGATTGAGGAGGTCTTCGAAGTACTCCCCCCACCGACCCACAACGTTCCGAGTTGAGGTCAGCAGCGCACCATCCCCACCATATACAGTGTTGACACTGCACTGCTTCCCCTTCCTGAGACGACGGATGGTGGACCAGAATCTTCTCGAAGCCGTCTTGAAGTCGTTCTCCATGGCCTCCCCAAACTCCTCCCATGCCCGAGTTTTTGCCTCAGCAACCACCAAAGCCGCATGCCGCTTGGCCTGCCGGTACCTATCAGCTGCCTCCAGGGTCCCACAGGACAAAAGGGTCCTGTAGGACTCCTTCTTCAGCTTGACGGCATCCTTCACCGCCGGTGTCCACCAATGGGTTCGGGGATTGCCGCCACGACAGGCACCGACCACCTTACGGCCACAGCTCCGGTCAGCTGCCTCAACAATAGAGGCACGGAACATGGCCCATTCAGACTCAATGTCCCCCACCTCCCTCGGGATGTGGTCGAAGTTCTGCCGGAGGTGGGAGTTGAAGCTACTTCTGACAGGGGGCTCTGCCAGACGTTCCCAGCAGACCCTCACAACACGTTTGGGCCTACCACGCCTGACCGGCATCCTCCCCCACCATCGAAGCCAACTCACCACCAGGTGGTGATCAGTTGACAGCTCCGCCCCTCTCTTCACCCGAGTGTCCAAGACATGTGGCCGCAAGTCCGATGACACGACCACAAAGTCGATCATCGAACTGAGGCCTAGGGTGTCCTGGTGCCAAGTGCACATATGAACACCCCTATGCTTGAACATGGTGTTCATTATGGACAATCCATGACGAGCACAGAAGTCCAATAACAAAACACCGCTCGGGTTCAGATCGGGGGGGCCATTCCTCCCAATCACGCCCTTCCAGGTCTCACTGTCATTGCCCACGTGAGCATTGAAGTCTCCCAGCAGAACAAGGGAGTCCCCAGAAGGTATGCCCTCTAGCACCACCTCCAGGGACTCCAAAAAGGGTGGGTACTCTGAACTGCTGTTCGGTGCATACGCACAAACAACAGTTAGGACCCGTCCCCCCACCCGAAGGCGAAGGGAGGCTACCCTGTCGTCCACCGGGGTAAACCCCAATGTACAGGCTCCAAGTCGGGGGGCAATAAGTATACCCACACCCGCTCGGCGCCTCTCACCGGGGGCAACTCCAGAGTGGTACAGAGTCCAGCCCCTCTCAAGGAGATTGGTTCCAGAGTCCAAGCTGTGCGTCGAGGTGAGTCCGACTATATCTAGCCAGAACCTCTCAACTTCGCGCACAAACTCAGGCTCCTTCCCCTTCAGAGAGGTAACATTCCACGTCCCAAGAGCCAGCTTCTGTAGCCGAGGATCGGACCACCAAGGTCCCTGCCTTCGGTCACCACCCAACTCACACTGCACCCAACCTCCTTGGCCCCTCCCATAGGTGGTGAGCCCATGGGAAGGGGGACCCACGTTGCCTCTTCGGGCTGTGCCCGGCCGAGCCCCATGGGTGCAGGCCCGGCCACCAGGCAATCGCCATCGAGCCCCACCTCCAGGCCTGGCTCCAGAGTGGGGCCCCGGTGACCCGCGTCCGGGCAAGGGAAAACGCCGTCCAAAATTGTTTTTCATCATAGGAGGTTTGTTTAACCGCTCTTTGTCTCATCCCTCACCTAGGACCAATTTGCCTTGGGTGGCCCTACCAGGGGCATAAAACCCCGGACAACAGAGCTCCTAGGATCATTGGGACACGCAAACCCCTCCACCACGATAAGGTGGCGGTTAAAGGAGGGGTTCCCACAATTCTTTGAGTAAATAAGTGCTTCCTGGCTTCAGTCTAAAATGCACTTCCCCTTAATGGTGTCTGGATCTACTTATTTAATGTCTTAGAGATTTTGAAGACATGGAGTATGTCCCCTCACAGTCTCCTCTGCCTGACACTAAACAGGCTTATTTAAGCCTATCAGTGGGCCAGTGAAGAGGAAGGGCAGTTTGCTTATGACCATGAAAACAGTTAGACCTTCTCCTAAACGGCAGTGCCTAATTGAATACATGTACTTAAGAGAGCACCACTTGTCTTACGGAAAACAAACACCTTTATCTAGTTAGCGAGGAGGTGACTTTCATTGGCAATTCTACACTAATAACTGGGAAAGGAGAGTTGACTCGGGCAAATTTAAAATGTTGTGTGAATAAAAGCATCAAGCATGCTTTGCAATTTAATAAATTTCCACAAGGCCTTGAGCCTTGGTGTTTCAAGCAGCTCTATGCTGGTCACACTATCCACCCTGTTTCTCACTAGCCTAATCCAATCCAGGGTAATAAGAGCCAGAATCTATGCCAGAAAGGACTAAACTATGAATAAGATGCCAGTCAATTGTATAGCCCATTTACTGTATGTTCACACCCACACTGTGTCAAATTAGGGTCAATAGATCATCAGGTAACCATAACATTGGGATGTTTGGATATAGGGAGAAAATTAGCATACACAGCAGAGTGACCACACCACCTGAGAGAATGTTTTAAGTCCACACAGAGAATATTCAAATTGAGATTCAAGCCCAGGATCTCAGAGCTCTGAGAAAGTAGTGGTACCCACCATGGTGCCGTTTAAAGCACCATTACTCCTAACAGCAGCCACTACCTCTACAGCAGCCACTACCACTACAGATAAATAGCATGACAATATACTGTATATTTTTTTTTTTATAAAACTACTGTAACTATAGTAAAATACCTCTTTACTATTGCCTAAATTTCTACAAATCTACTTCTCTTCACCCTTACAATATTTTATGTTAAACTTTATAGTTTAATGTACAGAATCCACAAGCAAATATCACTTTTTATATTAAAGAGGTGTTTCTGAATTGGTTACGAAACAGTAAAAATGGCTGTAATGATAACTGGTTAAAAAGTCTTTGGCTGTGTAATATAAATATGTGCAATTTTAATGCAGTGGCATGGAGGCACTGTAGCTAGTGCTGTTACTTCAGGGTATTCTGAATTTGAACCCAAGGGCCAGGCACTGTCTATTCCCAGTTTGCAGATTCTTCCTATGTCTGTGTAACTTTTCCCTGGGAACTCTGTTTTTCATCCTGTTAAGTCAATCGTCAGTTACAAACTGCCACTGCATGAGTGAACATCTGTGTGAAAATGCAGGGAGGGACTTGTGTCCTGTCCAATGCTGGTATCCACTTCCCACCCAATGCTGCCAAGAAAAAAATCACATCTCCACAACCCTCAGCTTTATTAAGAAATGGATAGATAATTGCAGTGAAAGCCCTAAACAAATGCTTTGACAACTATTCAGCTATTACGTTTTTTTTTAACTTGAGTGTGTCTTCCATAGTAGATAAAAAAAAACAAGTACAAATTATTTGCTTTTATTGAATAAAAAATGAAAGAAACAAGACATTGCTTTGTTTGTCAGTGCACTTTACAGGTTAAGTAAGCTTAATGAATTTCATTTGATCTGCTGAAGTGATAGTTATCTGCAGAGACTGGGAGTCGAAGATGAGAAACATTAATTATAAAGTTGAGTCTTTCAAAAGAAAAAGTGCTGTATACCAGATTAACCTCTCTAATGGCATTGCACAGATTTTTTTTAGTTTTGTTTTTTTGGTAGAGATCTAAAAATTATCTTATCCTATTAATTAACTAAATTATTACCAGAAATTTAAGTCAGTCAGCAAGAAGATTCAAGCATGGTAATAATTTTTGGTTCATTTTAACATGCTTTGTTTTAGTGTATCTCAAGCATCAGGAATACTGAAACTATTTAAAAAGGGGAAAATAGACTTAAAGGTATTATTCAACCTCTATGGCTGCACAGTTTTTGTTTTTAATATCAAGCTAATTGAAAAAAAATCCCACTTCAACAAGCACAAGACCACAAAATTCACTTTCCAAGAAATCACCACGTTAATGGCAAAGCATTGATCTCATTTTCTAAGAAGAGTGAAGGCAGGAAATGAGGCAGAGGTTTAGTCTTCTCCTTCTTTCTTTATTTATTATTGCCACCATCTAACATGTTCAGTTAATAAAAGTCAAATATGGGAATGTCCATCCAACCATGCATTTTATGAACTAGATTAATCCAATTTTAGGATCACAGGTTGCCAAAGGCTAACTCATTAGCATCAGGCACAGGATAAAACAAACGTCAAATTTGATGGCAGTCCTTCATAGGGCATATTAATGCGCACACCCATTTGCATAAGCACCAGGCCAGTTTTGAGACACCAGTTAAATTAACAGGCATGTCTTAAAGATGTGGGAATAAATGTAAGTACCTGCAGAAACAAATAAGAACAAAAAAGAAATAAGAACAAGCTGAGAATGTGCAATCAAAGGCTTGCTTTGTACTAGTCTGGTGTTACAAGTCAGTAGCATTATCCACTATGATGACACGTTAAATACTGAAATATTGCCCATGGATTTAAAGAACTGTAAACTTTTGTGCCGTTGGACTACAGTTTCACCTTGTCTAAAAAACCCAGACTGTAAATAAATAATGTGATAAATGAGACAATAAAGTACAATTAAAGCCAATGATAAATCATTGAGAAAAAGCACATCAACCCAACCACATGAATTTTTCATAAAATTATTTTTCATATAACTACAGATTTGTTTAAATTTTGTATCCATATTTGCAAAATATAATGAAAAATATTTGCAGAATTGCCTTGTATTAAATCATCTGTAGAGGTCAGTGAGCAGAATACAGTTAACATGTGCCTCTGCCTATTTAAAATAAACCTAAAGAGTTTTCATCTGTATCAATAAGTCATAAATAATACTTTTAATTCTATATCATATGCTTTATTTTTTTGTATACATGTCACAAATTTTACATATAGAGGTAACAACATCAAAATCACTTCTGGTAATTTAATCCAGACTACAACATAGTTAAAAAGGGCCTGTTATGACACTCTGGTGTCAAATGATTATTATGGGATAAGAAGATAACCAGGACATGATAAAATTAAACCAAATTGCAGTCAGAGCTCACAAGGACTTCTCACTTTCTTCTGCTCTGTGTTTCACGTAAACCTGGGTAAATGAATCCATCCTGGCCTTGGCATTACACTTGCCCAGCTTTCAACTTTATAGAGCGGACCATGTATTGGAGACATCAGGGAAAAGAAAAGGAGGTGGAATCTGCTTTTATATCAACGAAGGTTAGTGTACTGATGTCACTGTGTTAAGTAAAATATACTGTCTTGACTTAGAAATGCTTTTTTATTAACTGTAGCTCTTTTTATTCACTGTGGGAGTTTTCCTCATTTATACTTGTTAGTGTCTACATTCTACCTCAAGCCTGTGTGAGTGCAGCGCTACAAAAACTGGCTAATCAGGTAACGAGCATGGAGCAAATTTATCTGAACTCCTTTCTGATTATTCTAGGGGATTTTAATAAGGCAAATCTCAGCCAGGAACTTCCCAAATTTATGCAGCACATAAAATGCTCTACCAGTGACAGTTCAGTTTTTACACATTGTCAGCAACATGTAAATTGAGCAATTTCTTCTTCTTTGGTTATATTCTTGAATAAAAGCACACTTGTTTTGTTATACCTTTTGTGAAAGTGTTTATTTGATATTTGGACTTCAGTCTTCACACATTATACAATTCACATCAAAATTTTGTTGCTATCACTATAACAAGAAAAAAGTTTCTGTTTTAGTTATGTGTTCAACATTTCTTGCCTCGCATTTCCTGTCATCCTACATTTACACAGATCGTTGTAGACACAGAACACACATGAAAAGTATTTATTTCAAATAACGATATGTTCTTTATCCTATACAATTCCAGACACCTCACTCCCAGATACACAGACTTCAGCTGTGAAAATTTAGTGTCCGACTTCAGCTGCCTCTGTGGGGGATGGGTCTCAGCTGCCAGTGCTGATTGACACATTTGCAAAACAAAGTCGCTGATGAGGAGGTTTGAGGGAATTTAAGGTGGCCTGGAATTATAAATATTTTTGCAAGCTTCAGGGATTCTAGTGTTAAATATGTCTGAAGAGGATGTGTGTCAGCTCTTCAAAGGACAAAAGACTAAGAAAGCAAAAGGTCTGGATGGGGTCTCACCCTCCTGCTTAAAAATCTGTGTAGATCAACTAGCCACTGTCTTCACTTGGACTTCCAACAAATTATTAGTGTTGTGTGAAATTCCCTTATGCTTGAAATAAGCCACTATCATACCAGTCACCAAAAATCCAATGTAAGAGAACTGAATGACTTCAGGCCCATTGCTCAAGACATCATGGACACCTTTGAGATACTGGTATTAGCTCACTTGAAGGACATCTCAGCTCCCTTGCTGGACCCCATTTAGTTTACTTACCAAGAGAACCAGTCAGGAGATGATGCAATCAACATACAGTAGGCCTGCACTACATCCTGCAACATCTTGACAACCCAGAGACATATACAAGAGATCCCACAATATTACCACCTGCCCCCTCCCCACTCCATGCTTAATACTGCTGTGAAAGTTGTGGAAAACTTCATGTTTCTGGGATCTATATTCTCCCCAGACTTCCATCATAAAAAGGGCATAACAGTGAATGTACTTCCTGTGACAGCTGAGGAAGTTCAGCATTCCATAGGAGCTGCTGATTCGGTTTTACACTGCAGTCATTGAGTCTGTTCTCAGTTTATCCATAACCGTGTGGTTCGGTTCAGTGACGAAACATGACAAAAACAGTCTACATCGAATAGTCAGGTCTGCCGAAAATATCATTGGTGTCAGTCTGCCCACCTTACAGGACCTATATTATTCCATAGTCATGAAACGGGCTAGGAAAATCATTACCGACCCCTCACATCCACTTTAGTGAACTTCTTTCATCGGCCAGGCATTATAAATTGATATACAGTGATCCCTCGCTATATCACGCTTCGCCTTTCGCGGCTTCACTCTATCGCGGATTTTATATGTAAGCATATTTAAATATATATCGCAGATTTTTTGCTGGTTCGCGGATTTCTGAGGACAATGGGCCTTTTAATTTCTGGTACATGCTTCCTCAGTTGGTTTGCCCAGTTCATTTCATACAAGGGACACTATTGGCAGATGGCTGAGAAGCTACCCAACGTACTTTTCTCTCTCTCTTGCGCTGGCTTTCTCTGATCCTGACGTAGGGGGTGTGAGCAGGGGGGCTGTTCGCACACCTAGACGATACGGACGCTCGTCTAAAAATGCTGAAAGATTATCTTCACGTTGCTATCTTCTGTGCAGCTGCTTCCTGAAGCGACATGCTGCACGGTGCTTCACATACTTAAAAGCTTGAAGGGCACGTATTGATTTTTGACTGTTTGTTTTTCTCTGGCTCTCTCTCTCTCTCTCTCTTTCTCTCCCTGCTCCTGACGGAGGGGGTGTGAGCTGCCGCCTTCAACAGCTTTGTACCGGCGGTGCTTCGCATACTTAAAAGCCAAACAGCCCTATTGATTTGTTTGCTTTCCTCTGTCTTTCTGACAGACTCTGCTCCTGACGGGCACTCCTTTGAAGAGGAAGATATGTTTGCATTCTTTTAATTGTGAGACAGAACTGTCATCTCTGTCTTGTCATGGAGCACAGTTTAAACTTTTGAAAAAGAGACAAATGTTTGTTTGCAGTGTTTGAATAATGTTCCTGTCTCTCTACAACCTCTTGTGTTTCTGCGCAAATCTGTGACCCAAGCATGACAATATAAAAATAACCATATAAACATATGGTTTCTACTTCGCAGATTTTCTTATTTCGCGGGTGGCCCTGGAACGCAACCCCCGCGATGGAGGAGGGATTACTGTACGCCAAAACAAATAAATATAAGAATAGTTTTCCCACACTGGTCATTGTAGGTTCCCCAAAGAATGGATGGGGGGTCCCGTCGAGGATGGAAGAGGATTCCTTACCCAGTTGAGATGCCCTAATGGAAGGATGGAGTAACTAGGGGCAATACCAGGCTGCGGCGCCTTATTTTTCTTGTCCTGATCAGGATACCCAAAGAGTCCAGAAACCAGTAAGGGAGCAGTTCATTCCCCACTATTCTAGGTGGCAGTGTTCCTCATGTAGAATCCCAGTCTGGACACCCACAGGGCTGCATGGGAGTTGGAGTCCGGAAGTGCAGAACTGTAGGGATCGCAGGGGGCCGAATAAGGAAGCTGCTGGGGAGGACCTCCTTGTTTTGTGTATAACCCGGAAGTGCTTACAACAGGCCATGTCACATCACAGGAAGTACTTCCGGGTTCACTTTAAAGGGAGCCCACTACAATGGCTCGGGGAGTCAGAGTTGAGATGCAGTGGGTGAAACTCAAAGGAGGTGGAGAAGAAGGAAGAATTGTTCTTATTTATTTTTTATTGTATTATTGTGGCTTGTGATTGGGAGAGTATTGAGAAGGTGCCTGGGAGAAGAATAAAAAATCCTTTACTTTATTCCATTTATGTGTGGTGTATTGTTGGATCTGAGGTTCAGGGTTCTCTGCCGCCCTCGTGTGGTCACACCATCAAGCTCACAAGCGGTTAGTTTCATCCAACCAGGCCTCCCAGGGTCTTGCAATACTGTTGACATATTGTTAATAATTTTTTCTTTTACATTACTGTCAGGTGTGTGATTAACTGTTGTGTGTATGTCGATTATGTAACTTATAATAAGAGAGTCACTAAAACCAGAGTCAAATTCCTTGTATGCATGCATATTTGGTCAATAAATCTGATTCTGATTAATATATAAATACATTTGTAAAATAAGCAGACAAGACAAAGAAAAAGGTTTGGGGTAGTCACCCTGTATACTTTTAAGTCAAAAGAGGCCTTCACAGACATGAGTCCAAAACAGAACTGAGGTACATAGACAAAACATGGAGGTTATAGGAGCTGTGTGGCCATATCACCTTTTCCACCAGATGCTGTACTTTTGCTGGTGCCCCATGCAACCCATATGGAAGAACATGATATTGCCAGTATACACTATGGATAATAAATGCAGTGTTAGCCTTGGCAGAGTCTTTTAACACTAGAATTACCAGAGTCTACAAAAAAACTCGTAGATCCGGCCCACCTTAAAACCGTTCTCACCTCTCTGCCACCGTCTTTTGTCTTCTAAATGTGCCGGTTAAGATGAGCAGCAAGCAGCAGGCTATTCCATCCCCCACCGTTGCAGAATGTTCACTAAGCTCATGCCTTGTTTGATTATCTGGGAGTGAGTGAACTGCTGGAGTTTTAGAGTGGAAATAATCGATCGTTATTTGGAACACATGCATTTCATGTGTGTTCCGTTTCCACAATAGTCTGTGTAAACACATTGTTAAAACATAAATTTTTTCATATTTTAGTAATAAATGTTACAAAATGTAGGCATAAACTATGGAATGTGTGAAGCCTGATTTCCAAAGATCGAATAAACACTTTCACAAAAGGTTCAAGAATGATACAACATCTTCTGTGGTGTAATGGTAAGATTTGCATCTCAGAGTTATATAATAACATATAATATAATATATAATCTGCGGTGGGTTGGCACCCTGCCCGGGATTGCTTCCTGCCTTGTGCCCTGTGTTGGCTGGGATTGGCTCCAGCAGACCCCCGTGACCCTGTGTTCGGATTCAGCGGGTTAGAAAATGGATGGATGGATGGATAATATATAATATAATATATTTAGGATTGTCGTCCGTACAGTAATTCAAAAGTGGAAAACCTCATTGAGGCCTGAGGAATTTCCTGATAGGCAAAAATAATAAGTAACTAATTCTAGGTTCCTCTTGTCCTTGTTGACCACCTTATGAAGCATTTGTTTGAGGGTCTAGTTGAATCATTTACGAGACCGTCAGTTTAAGGATGATATACTGCAGTGTTTAAGTGTTTGATTCTAAGTAATTTGGCAACCTCACTGAACGGTGTCCCCTGGTCTGTTAAGACTTCCTTGTGGAAATATTCCTTGTGTGTTATATTCATAGATGTGGCCATTGTCAGAGGTACGGCTTCAGAATATCAAGTAGCATAATCCACAAGGACTAAGATATACTTATGTCCTCTTGCAGAGGGATCAATGGTGGGGGGGTCCCAGGGTTCGGGGGTCCCACAGTATCAATCCCTATGCATTCGAAAGGGATGTCAACCAGGGGAATGGGAATCAGCGGAGTACTGCCTTCCATGGTGTCTGACGTAATTGACACTCTGAACAGGAAGTGCAGAAGTGACTGACCTCTTCATTGATCCCCAGCCAATTAAATTTGCTCTAAAGTTTTGTCAGCTCCCAGATGGACTAGGAGATGGGCATGTGCTAGTTCACATACGTGCCACTGGAAGGTCTTTGGAACCAGCAACAATGATCTAACTTCCCCCCTCGTGCTCAGCTACTTGATGTAATAAATCTTTCTCTATAACAAAATGAGGCCTAGTTGGTATGGGAATGTGGGTGCATTGGCAGTTTATGGAGGCTACTGCATTTTTAGCAAGCTTTAGGTAGTCACCATTCCACTGTTCCCTTTTAAAGGAGAGTGGAATTTGCCTAAATTGAAACTGCAAGGAAGTAAGGGCATCTGAAACGTATTCAAGGTGCAGGGTTTCTGACTGTGACAGCTCACCACTGGTTGATGCCATGTCTCTCTGAGTCATTATGTCTTCCACCATGTCACTCTGAGTTGTCCAGAAGTCACCATGGCTGGCTGCATACATGGTGTAGAGACAGTCTGAGATGATTCCTCACCGTCCAGGACAAGGCCGAAAGACTTTACCAGAATAGGAAGCATTTTATCGCTTCTAATATTGGCCCAGTCTTGTCCGAGTATCAAGTGGTACGGAGGATTTTGGTGGACAACAATTCGTATCACTCACAAGGTATTTTCATAATTTATGATGCAAGTGGCAAACCTGTACCAGCGAGATTCCCTGTGAATACAGGTTAGACTGGTACTCTCTGGAAACCATTGTTGCAGCAAAATAAAACAACAATAGAAATGCTACTTTTACTACTGTGTCTTGATTCCCATTCACCAATAGTACTCCTGTGCATTAGAAAGACAAGGGGTTAGCAACTGCACATTACCTTCCTCCCTTTGCCCAACTGTAGTCCATCTGGTCAGTAATTTGCAAACAGTTAGGGATAGTATGTCTGGGTTTTCTTCACTTGAAACAGCACAAGGTGGTAGTGTGCATTTCCCTGGGCTTGGTAGCAGGCTTCATGTTGTGGCAGCTAACCTCTGGCATGGCAAAACGCCCTATCTAGGCTTGGTGAGCAGACCGTTTTAAACACTCAGATTGGTAAGCTGTGAGGTGTATTTCAATGACATCTGTTAAGGCATTCATATTTTTTTTGTACAAGAAGTAGTAAGAAGCAGGTTCTTCTGTTGGTCTGCAGACAGAAAAAGTAGAAAGATTTAGAGTACAGCACCAACCCCTGGTCTGGTGGAGAAATACTATTATTCAATATATATATATTGTCAAGCTTGGATCGCAAAGTTGCACAGAATTCATCAGGTTTTCCAATGAGTAGAAACTTTATTGCTGTTCTGCCAGTTCCAAAAACAAGTCTCTTACAGAGGTGATCCGGCCTCACATGGAACAGCAGTCAAACTTGACACATCTGCCCCAACTCCTGCTCAAAAGAACACAAAGTCTTCTTCATCAAGAGGATCAAGCGGGCCAGTAGCAACAGCCGGAGTGGAGGAAGTCTGTGGGAAGAGAAACAGGAGAGTGAGAGACCTCAGGATGGATCTTTTAAATGTTCATAGCCCCACGTGAGGAGCATGTTGCGCAGCAAGCCGGCAGCTACTCCCACAGGTACTTAAGAGTGTGTTTCTTTTCCATTGATAAACTGTTTAAGAGGGGGTTTCTGAAGAGCTGCTGCGTCCCCCCGATCACAATATACAGTACTGGTCAAAAGCTTTAGAACACCTCAGCTTTTTCAGTTTTTATTTTTAACCAGTTCATTTGCAATGAATGGTCTAAAATGGTGAAAAGGTAAGCAGTAAACTTCCAGAGATTTAAATTTAAAGTTTAAATTATAAAAAAGGAAATACCAGAATATTACAATCGGGCCTTCTTCATGGAACAAATAATAGGTTACATCCTTCAGATGTTCTGCAGCAATTAAAGTAAATTAAGGCCTGCAAGTTGAAGCAAATTTGCACAGGTGTCCCAGCCTCTTTGTATTACTTAAAAACCTTCTATCTGTCTTAAAGTAGAGCTGGAACAGACTGTGTTACTACAGCCTCTGAAGTACTACTTGGACAATATTCCAGTGATAATAGCAAGAAAATGGCAAATAACAAATAAAATGAGGTAGTGGATTATTACTCATTTAGAGAAATTGCAAAAAAAAATCAAAGTCCAATCAATCCAAAGGCAGTTGAAAACTGGAAGAAACTCTGAGAGGAAGAGATTTAGCAGACCCAAAGTCACAACCCAATCAGAAGACAAGGTACTGAGAGTCACTAGCTTGCGTGATAGGTGCCTCACAGCACAACAGCTAGTATTAAGTACTGTAGATGTTTCCAGGACATTCTAGCATTAAGTAGGAGTTTCAAGAACATTTTAGTAGTAAGTAGGAATTTCTACTGTAAACCTTTTTGATGACAGAATCTCAGCAGAAATAAAGGAAAAGATGGTGCAAGGCCTGCAGCAGACAATGTCACCAGACACCCTCCAATGTCTTAAGCTGAGAAATGAATCAGAACAGCTGGATTTGGAAGATCTGGTAACAGAAAGAACTTCCCCCTCGTGCTCAGCTACTTGATGTAATAAATCTCTCTATAACAAAAAGAGGCCTCATTGGCATGGGAATGTGGGTGCATTGGCCGTTTATGGATGCTACTGCATTTTTAGCAAATTTTAGGTAGTCATCACCCAACTGTTCCCTTTTAAAGGAGGGTGGAATTTGCCTAAATTGAAACTGCAAGGAGGTCAGAGGATCTGGAACGTCCTCAAGGGGCAGGGTTTCTGACTGCGACAGCTCACCACTGGTTGATGCCATGTCTCTCTGAGTCATTTTGTCTTCCACCATGTCACTCTGAGTTGTCCAGAAGTCACTAACATTTTAGTAGTAAGTAGGAATTTCTACTGTAAACCTTTTTGATGACAGAATTTCAGCAGAAATAAAGGAAAAAATGGTGCAAGGCCTGCAGCAGACAATGTCAGCAGACACTCTCCGATGTCAAGCTGAGAAATGAATTGGAACAGCTGGATTTGGAAGATCTGGATGGTAACAGAAAGAACAACATCTTTTTTTGATGTCCTTATGAGAAAAAGGCAAATAAACGTCTCAGTAATTTCTCAAGAAACGACAAGATCAGTGGACAGGTGATCCAATTTTCAACAATTTTGTGAACTGTCTCATCAAAAAGTACAATGACTCAATGACAAAAGATAAGGAACAGAAACAGTTTATTGTCCCACTGGTCACAAACCATTCCAAGAAAAACTTCATTAAAGACAGTGCTAATGTCAGTTCAAATGACATAAAAGCTGCCAAATGTTGAGACCTCTACATGTTGTTTATTTTCAATAACATTTTTTGTTTGTTATAAATAGAATAGAAAGTAAAAACTGGCCATGCAGAGACCTTGAATCTGTTAGTTTAGGTTTTTTTTGGACCACCCTAATACATAATGTGAACCACCAGGGTTCCTATCTCCCCAAATACCCAACACAACAGACTTGAGTTTAAAACCAATGTACCAGGGCTTGTGGATTTTAAATAAGGTTCCTGCACTGTGTTTTTTTAACCTCATTTTTAATGGATTTTTTGTTTATTGGATTTTAACACAACAGGCACAAGTCCCAGCTCAAAACGGGCTTTATTCAGTTGTGGAAAAATGGTTTTCCTTCAATTCCCACAGCAACACAGTACAAGAAGCACAAAATAAAGTACATATCACAGCACACAGCGCTTTGTCTTCTGCTGTCTTGTCCTGTCCTCTCTCTTCCATCTCCACTCCATCTGGCAAGTTTCGTCAGCTTCCTCCTGACTATGCCTCACCGATTGGAGTGAGGCAGCTCCTTTTAGAGAACACCCAGAAGTGCTCCAGATGTCCCATGATCTCCTTCCAGGCATACTTCCGGGTGTGGAAGCAGCTCTGCAGAGGAGGGCTCAGGCATTCCCCATAAGCCCCCTGCAGGTGGCCACTGGCCCCAGCAGGGTTGAGCTTCCATGCTCCAAACCCAGGGCACCATAACAAGCCAGGCAGACTGCCCTCTGTCGTCCCAGGGGAGATCCTGCCCCGTGCAAGCTGTCTCTCCTGGTCCTTCCATTACGGATGCATCCCATCCAGGTAAGAGCTCCAGCCGTCCGTCACAATATATTTATAAAATCTCTTCAGGTTTGCCAAAATATTGTATGCCGAGTTACTATTAATAAGTTGTTGGTGTAAATCTTAGAAAAACATCTTGGCATTTTGAGGGCATTGTCACCTTCCAGAGAAAATACCTGCTAGATAAGTCTTCTATAGAATCATTTTCAGAATTACTGAGTGGTGTAGTCTTCAAAGGGCAAGAAATATACTGTGTGTATGGACTACAGAGACCATTCAGAAATGTATGATAAGATCCTGTGTTGTTTAAATATATTCAAAAGAGCATTTTTATCAGTGGCTGAATATCCAATTGAATAATTCTGCTTCTAAGCTATGTTAGGTGCCTTGATCAGGAGACTTATAATTACAGCATAGAAATACAAAGTGATGATTGAATACAGCAGAAAGAAGAGGAGAGCTAAAATGCTATCTTTCTCTAGATGCAAAAAATTACATCAGTGTCTAACCTGATGTGGACAGAAGGGTCCTCTGGCACAGATGAGGCATGTTTCCTTTAACAAGTATCACATTTAATTCAGAACTGCTCTTTTGGTGGTGCTACAATTGGTAGCAGAAGTTGTTTAGCAGACATTATGCAACATCCAGAAAATTTTTAAAAATCATGCATATTTACAATTTTTGCTGACAGGATTAAATGTTCTTGTTGTGTTATCAATTTGCAACATTGTTTTTGATAATCAGAGTGATAGCTAATTTGAAAGCTATTGTCTCACTTTAACAGATACATGAATCCTCTGACAACAAGAACAGTTCGAACCTCTTATTGGAGTTCAGCATTCAGTTACCATAGGTCTTATTTTCATAGAATCCCAGATTATCTCTCTTTTTATCAATTATTTCTTCCTTCATCTTCACATGATGAAGTCATCTAAAATTGAAAACAAAAGCAAGGGTCAAGATTATGGATCATCCATTTCAATATAAGAACTCAAAAAATAAATTGTGAAACAATACTCAATTTTTAATCAGTCGCTGCTGCTAATGCAACTCCTTTTTATAAACATGACAGTCAGTAAATTGAATTCCTATGACAGCTGGCTGTAGGCCAACAAGATATGACAGAGTCTGTTTCTTGGTACTCCTAAAATGCACTGCTATGGCAATCAGGTGAGTCAGAAAATAAAAGGCTTTTTGATTGTTTCTCTTTGCAAGAATTAATAAAGCTCTTCAACATAAGCAACACATCATGCTGAAAAACCATATCATGATATCTGCAAAGATGGCTGCAATTCTCTTGTGTTGCCCACCTACTCTTACAAGACAGGCCTCTTGTGCAACATTTCACTTCATTGCCACCCACTAGTGAGGTAATTTGATCAGCTGCTCTTTAAAATGTTTTAGAAAATGGGCTCAGTAGGGTTGCATGTGGAACCATGAGAAGAATTACTCTGTTAAGAACAAAGCTGACATAAAGTTGCATAAGGTGCTGAACTGTGATGGTGCGGGATTGTGCCACGCTATCAGGTCCCACTGGAGCCTCTTGAACCCACCACCACCGATGACATTTCTGAAGGATGAGCCAAGCAAATGAGGAGATCACACAGAGCAAGGGGAAGGTGAAACAGTGTTCACTGCTTTTATTAGAACTAATCAAAACAAAAGTGTCCAGAAGTGCAGTGCAAAGTTCAGTAAACAAATAATCCAGTACAAAGTGAGCTGTAGAGGTTAAAATTCAAATAAATATACCCATTTAAAAACAAGGTTAAAAATCACCTGGCAGGAAACTGTCCTTTTCTAGAAGCCCGATGCATCTTTAATAAAACTGACGTCCCCTCTGCTTATCCCGTATGGGCCTCACAGCAGAGGAGTTACCCTACTGATAGACACTGCCAACCTTTCACAGGTCCAGGTCCCTGCCATTCTATGGGTATAGCAAAGCTCTACTCCTGATCTAGGCTTGGCTCCCCAAAAGCCATGGTGCTCACACTGGGGCTTTCAGTCCAAGCCTCATTGACTTCCGCTGTCTTTCCAGTCTTCTTCTATCAGCAGTGGTGGGTTCAAGAGGCTCCCAGTGGGACCCAGTAGCATGGGGCCAACCCACACCATCACAAATGCTGGCAGTGGTGGGATGAGCTGACGATGGGGACTGAATGAAGAACTGGAGACAGAGCAGCAAGTGAGATAGGTGCTTGACTTTATAAAGAATCTAACTCAAGCCTGAGGAGGGCATTATGGAACTGAGCTTTTGAATGCGGCGGTTTTAAATAAATAATTGCTCCCCGTCTAGGAGCAAGTTCCAAACAGGTGTGAGACTGCATAATTGTCTTTTGCTTCGTGGTTACTGGAGGCACTGGCTGACTATGCCACATAAACATGTACAGACAGGTGGGACAGCCAAGAGCCTCAATGATGCTGTGGAGGGAGTGGCATCTCATACCTGCACCCAGTTAAGCAACAGATTTTAAAAGAGCCTGCACAGGTCATCTTAGAGAAAAAAAAGAAGAGACAACTAGAGCAGAGGTTAAAGGACGGGAGAAGAAGCAGGCAGGAAAGAGAAAGAGAGCATTAGACAGGAAGCAAGCTGGTGTAGAGAACGGAAGCAAGTGGTTGGGAGTAGAGCCCCAAGGAGTAGCATGTGGCCATCACTCAGCAGGGAGCTGTGGGTAGCTCCTCTTGAGCGATTTGGGAGCAGGAGTGACCATTATGCTCTGGAGGTGATCTCGTCGTGTGGAGCCAGGATCAGCAGCGTTTCGGGTGGAGCAAGGCGCAGACACTGTGAGATAGGTGGCAGAAACACTGGCTGGATGAAATGGGTGTCTGCACCTGTTGGTCAATGTCTCTCTGGGCTGCAAGATCCAAATAGCATAAGCCAGAGAGGTGTCAGTTTTAAAGGAAGGTACCAGGACTTGTGGATTTTAAATAAGGTTCCTGCACTGTGTTTTTTTTAACCTCATTTTTAATGGATTTTCTGTTTATTGGATTTTAACCTCCCAGTGCACTTATATTTTTGGATTGTTTATTTATTTATTTATTGAACATTTGGAAGCACTGCACTATTTGTTTGGACAGTTTAGTTTTGAGCAGTTTTTAATGAAAGCAGTAGCACACTTTTGCAACTCCTCATTGCTTTGTAAGTGTTTGTCCTTATCTGCAAGTCTCATCCAGTTATCAATGGTGTCAGGTTCAAGAAGCTCTCTGACCAAAATAGTAGTATGGAGCCAACCCGCACTGTCACATAAACCCATTACATGTATTTTTCTCACAAAGAGGGTGTGCTATTGTGACAAAGAGACAAAAACATACAAAACAGCACATTTGATTAATATGTAAAATTAAGACAGGAAAGAAAAAAGGGAAAGGGTAAAAGAGCAAAAAGCAAACAGCACAAAACAACAAAATGTGCTGACCATCTGAACCAGAACGCATAGATATTGAACTCTACCTAGTAAATGGAGTTGTTGACACATACTGCAAAGAACACAACAGCACTCCTTTTTTCATCCCTCCACTCTGTCTCTCTCTTTCTCTGTGCTCTGGCCTCTCATCCTCCCACTAATTAAGCCCTTCCCCAACTCACCTCTCCCTTTTAATCCCCTTGGGTATAGGGGCTTTTTCCCAAGCTAATTTATGTTTTGCAAAAGGGGCCCGATAGAGCTCTGACTGGTGACCTTTATTGTCCTTTTACACATGAAACTTCCATTTTCTCCTAAGTATGCTGGGTTTCCAGAATAGCCCCTAACCACCAGTCTGTTTTAAAGGGCATCCCAGACTGTGTGGTGTCTTCTATCAGACAGGAGGTCCTTTAACCCTCCTTCAGCCCTAAATAAACTCTCTTTTTAAAATGAGGGTGAGACAGTCTCTAAAAGCTGTCTGGTTATCTTTACTCTAACACACTGAGGAAACACAAGCTGTTTCCAGCTAAGTAACTTTTCTATGTATTTTTCCAAATTGCCCAGATTTCTGACCCTTCTAGAGTATCATGTGGACATAAAAGAAACCTCCAACTGTCAGGGCCTTCCTTCTATGCTGACTTGATGATCTTAGTCACCTCTGGCAGTGCCTACCTACCTTTAAACCCTTATTGGGAACCCTTGCTCTGTGCGTTTGCCCCGGCCTGAAATCCCCATTATGAGTGGTCTGTCAATCATAATATATATTGTACATTATCTGCAATTAAGGCTGTAGAATAGATGTTCAAAAATAATGCTGTGATGCAAAGACATCTACACCTGCAGCAAAAGGCAAAGTCTAGAAAGACATGAAATACCAGTAAAGCCCTTAGCCTACTGAAAAGACTTTAAAAATGTAAGAATTTTTAGACTGCTCTCCATTTGTATTGCTTCTGCCTCTCCATTACAAAATTAACAAATGATAAGTATTTCTTAATACCGCCACGATGTGGGTGGGTTCATAAATAAATGAAGTGAAGGACTAGAGGCGATCCTAAACATATCCCTGATAGGCGATAGTTTATGGTTGCTGAATTTATTTCCTTACATTTGGTAATTAACCAATAAGGGATATTTTTTTCATATAGTACTTTAAAGTGTAAACTTGATAGAATTTACTAATTACATTATGGCCAGTTGCTTTGCCATTTATGACACCAGTAAAGACTTCAGCTCTCCTTGGCCATGAGTTGAAAAAGTGGTCTGCAATAATGAATGCTAAGCTAAAAATATTGATTCAAACATTGTGCACCATTATAATCAAAGATGGAAGCCACTTTTGCTCAGTCAGGCAATTTAGTTGTACAAGGGTAATTATTTTTTTCTATTAATGATGTTTGAAACCCCTAATGGTGTGTGCAGGTGAACATTCATATTTGGTATACATTGAAAGATAATTGCCATTCGTTCCGCAAAATACATTCTGTGATGGGATTTGGTTGCTGGCATTAATGTGACTTTAACATAATGTAGTAAGGTCCCAGTGATCTCTCAGTCTACCAATGAGCTCATTTAGACTAACTCCAGTATTGATTATTCAGATGGGAACAGCAAATCGCATATGATTACTTTTCTATTTATTTTTTTCTCTCCAGACTCACAGCAGTATTTCCAGAGCTATTCCTCCATCTTATTTATGTTCCTATACTGCTTGGAAACTGTTGAAAGGTACAACTTGCTTTTTCGTTTTTTGATTCAAGGTTATCTGTATGAGTGTTTATTTTCTAAATAAATCAAAGCAGACAGAGAGGTAGTAAGGTACCCATAAAATTGTACATTCTGATTATGTAAACCAGGAATTTTCCAAGCACTGGTCATTTGGGATCAGAGTGTCCTTGCAGACCTAATTGCCTGAGGTCTAAAGTTGGCATCTGACCAGCAGCATCAGTGTGTGTCAACCACTGTGGCACATTCTGAACTGACATCAATTAGAAACACTTGACTGGAAAATGTAAAGCAGTGCAAACAAATAAAACTCATAAAAATTGATTCATGTAGTGAAGAAAGATTTATTTTGGTTTGCACATTTTTTTAAATGTTTTTGCATTACTTGTAGAGGCTGAGCCCAGGCTTTTAGAAATAAGTTAAGGATTATAAACATTCATTACATTCTGGAGGTACAGTAGCTGGCACTTTAAGTATTTTTTTTTCTAATTTATTATTCATCTTTTTTCTAATTTATTATTCACTTGATGTAAACTTTCATTAATTCTTCTAAAATATTTCATTTGGGCTTTTCTCTGTTATGGTTTCCTTTTCCAAAATATCTTTTATGTTTTTGTCTCTAAGGCTGTCATATTTTCAGGGCAAACAACATCTGCTAAAAGTTTTAATCAGTTTTTAATGAAATTGTTCATTCACCAGTACTGTACTATGCATGGATCAATTCCTTCTCATATGTCTTTTATTATCATTTTAAACCCAACACATTTCTCACCTTTGGACAGAATTACAAATACTAAATAAGCCTACTGATAGACTTGTGAAAATAGAAAAAAGAACACTAATTGTCATATTTTCCTGCTGTGTAGATCATAATGGATAAAAGATTTATTATAATGAATATGGAGTTTAATTGGCCCTTATCTGCAGTTTTTTATTGTCATAATCAGCAGACCATGACCATTCAGTATAAAAGAGCACAATGAAGTTTTAAGGATGATATGAGGTTGCTTGTCCTATTATGATTTGACCCCCACCTTCAGTCTGATAGCCTTAGGTCAAATCTAATCTTTTTTTTTTGAATTACCTCATAGTTTTACAACTACATACTCCTATTTTATCTATTCAATATGGTATATATTAAATGTATACTTAAAGAGTAAAAAAAGCACTTTTTTAGATTTGTGAAAATGCAAAATTATAAGGTAGCATATTATAATCACCTGGGGCCTCATGTATAAGTGGTGCATACTCATGAAAATGTTGTGTATGCCTGTTTCCACACTCACATCAAGATGTATAAAAATTAAACTTAGTGTGAAGCTATGCACACTTTCACTGCAGCCTCAGACGATGCATAGGCACATTTCTGCTTGGTTTTGTAAATGGGCAGTACCCAGCATCAAACCAGCGGTACTGTTTCTGGGTGGTTTCCCTTTCTTTTTTAGATGTGCATCCATGACGTGGGCTTTATCAAATACACCGGAATTGATTGCATATTGTTTACAAATTTAAGGCACTTGATTGTAATCATTCTGTAACAACATAGTGATGCACAGAAAGGCTAAACTATTCCAACTTCCACAGCTGCTTTAGCATTGGTAGAAGAAATCACAAATGTAAGAAATATAAGAGAGCACGAATTTAGAGATCATACTGATTTCTTCTCCAATAACCCAGCCACAGGGGATGCACAAACCAGTGTGTTTCTTCATGCCGGTCCCAAGTACAGACAAATGGGGAGGGTTACGTCAGGAAGGGCATCCAGTGTAAAATTTTGCCAGATCAATAGACGGACAACAATACAAATTTCCAAGTGGGAAATTGGGCTACTCTTGGCCGAAGAAAGAGAAGAAGAGCGGGGAGACGTGTCTGGAGGCAGAAAGACAGGAGGAAGGTAAAGAGAGTGGAACTGAGGGTAGGAACTTTGAATGTTGGCAGTATGACTGGTAAAGGAAGAGAGTTAGCTGATATGATGGAGACAAGTAAGGCTGATATATTGTGCGTACAAGAGACTAAATGGAAGGGGAGTAAGGCCAGGTGGATCGGAGGTGGATTCAAATTGTTCTATCATTGTGTGGATGGGAGGAGAAATTGGGTAGTGGTTATTCTGAAGGAACAGTATGTCAAGACTGTTTTGGAGGTGAAAAGAGTGTCAGACAGAGTAATGATTACGAAGCTAGAAACTGAAGGTGTGATGATGAATGCTGTTAGTGCATATGCCCCGCAAGTTGACGTGTTCGATGGATGAGAAAGAAGATTTCTGGAGTGAGTTGGATGAAGTGATGAGCATGTGTACCCAAAGGACTGAAAGTGGTGAATGGAGCAGATTTCAATGGACATGTTGGTGAAGGGAACAGAGGACATGGTGTCAAGGAGAAGAATGAAGAAGGTCAGAGGATAGTGGATTTTGCAAAAAGGATGGGCATGGCTGTGATGAATACGTATTTTAAGAAGAGGGAGGAACATAGGGTGACATACAAGAGTGGAGGAAGATGCACACAGGTAGATTATATCCTATGCAGAAGACTCAATCTAAAGGAGATTAAAGATGGCAAAGTGGTAGCAGGGGAAAGTGTACTTAGGCAGCATAGGATGGTGGTCTGTAGGATGACGTTGGAGATCAAGAAGAAGGGGAGGAGAGGGAGGGCAGAGTAAAGGATCAAATGGTGGAAGTTGAAAAAGGAAGAGTGCAAGGTTGAGTTCAGGGAGGAGGTAAGACAGGCATTGGGTGACACTGAAGAGTTGCCAGACAGCTGGGCAACTGCAGCAGAAGTAGTAAGAATGACAGCAAGAACGGTGCTTGGCGTGACATCTGGACAGAGGAAGGAGGAAAAGGAAAACTGGTGGTGGAATGGGGAAGTACAGGAGAGTATACAGAGGAAGAGGAAGAAATGGGATAGTCAGAGAGATGGTATATTGGGAAAAGGATATTAACGATAGAACTGCCAGGCAAGTGGAAAAAGTGGAAGGCCTAAGAGAAGGTTTATGAATGTGGTGAGGGAGGACATGCAGGTGATGGGTGTAAAGAGCAAGATGCAGGACAGGAAGATATGGAAGAAGATGATCTGCTGTGGCAACCCCTAACAGAAGCAGCCGAAAGAAGAAGGAGAAGACTGATTTCTTGTCCCATGATGAAGATTGGCTACTGAGTCGATTTAAATTTCCAAGTCCTTTACAAAGGCAGACTTTGAGGAATTGTGCTCTACCTGTTCCTTTGTATGTTCTGCCCACACTCTGTTTTTTAGCCACAGGAGCTTTTCAATGTGAACTGGCTGACTGATCGGGTATTTTTCAGTCATCATTGAGTCATGCCATGCCAGCTGTATGGAATGGTATTATCCACTTGTTATCCAGATATATAAGATTTCCATACCTTATGGTTGAACAGGCAAATATCACATGGCAATTTGCAGCAACGTTCGGTTTTCCCAATGTAATTCTCATAGGACGTGTATCTGGGGAGGATGAAAGTAACTATCTAAATCAAGTGGACTGTATGGTAAACTGGTGTAATAAAAACTTTCTCACTCTGAATGTAAAAAAGACTAAAGAAATGATATTTGATTTCAAGAGACAGAAATCTGTATGTTCACCCATTGTTGTTTTGGGGGAGGAGGTAGAAATAGTAAATGAATATAAATACTCCTGCGGTGGGTTGGCACCCTGCCCGGGATTGCTTCCTGCCTTGTGCCCTGTGTTGGCTGGGATTGGCTCCAGCAGACCCCTGTGACCCTGTGTTCGGATTCAGCAGGTTGAAAAATGGATGGATATAAATACTCAGGAACTAACTTAGATAACAATCTTAACTGGAATGAAAATACAAAACAAAAATATTCTCTAATTGCAATCAGCATTTATTTCTCCTCTATAAACTCAAACTACTGTATTTGCAGTAGATAAGGACCTCCTGTTGTCCTTTTATAGCAATATGATCCAGTCTGTTATCACTTTCAGTTTCATTGCCTTGTTTAGTGGTCTAACAAACCAAAATTTTAAAAAGCTCCAGCAGATTACTAAGCATGCAGCTAAAGTTATTGGGACTGATGTAGATGATCTGGCAAGTGTGTGTCAGAGGACAATGCTAAAGAAACTAGAAATACTCTCAACTGATGACAGACATCCATTACATATAGAACTTAACTTCAGTAAATCAGGAAGGATAAACACTTTGAAAACCCACACAAATCACTCTAGAAATTCCTTTTTTCCTAGTGCCATACAACTTTTTAATAAGAAATATCAGAGGAAATGATTAAGGTTTGATATGTATCCTGTAAAAATTATTGTGTAAATATGCATTATCAAACTGTCTTACCTTAACCTATCTTGTTTCTATTTGTTTTGTTTCATTTCTTTCTGTCTTTTTATTAAATGCAACTGAGAAGGCAAATTTCATGTTTTCTTGTGTAAACATGACTAAATAAAGCAACCTTGAACCTTGATGTGCGTTAAAATTCACATTGATTGGGATTTATAAAGGGAAAGTGTGTAGAACTTTGCTTATGTACAGTTTTATGCATCTGAATTTTGTTGTGTGTATGCACATCTCTACTTCTTTCTGTACTCCAGGTGTTAGTGTGAATTCTAGTGTGAAGGTATTACACATGAGGCCTCTGCTAACACAAAATTCTAGTAACAATCATGCTGCCATAGATTTGCATAACTGTAACTGGCTATGCTTAATTAAGAAAGTCAGGATTTTAAGGTCAACATTAACACTAATGCATGCACCAAACCACTTATTCAAATAAATTAGCATCAACAGGTAAAAAATGCTTGATTCCAAGTCATATTGTCACAGTACACAAAATATTTACAAGATATTTGCAATATTTACAGGGTTTCAAATCAGTCCAGCATAGTAAAAATGAATGACCAAACCAAATATAAATAATGAAAACTATCGATAGTGGTGATTTGCAACTGTACCTTTGGCACAGAAGTCATGTGTTCCTGCTTAAGAGATCTTATTTTTTAATTTTAGATAAGCAGTTTGTAAGTGGAACAAAAGTAAATGTCAGAGGCCATCTTTATTGATTTATTAAGAGTAACAAATAAAAAACCCAAACTATAATACCCACAAAACCATTACTGCATCTCACAATTTCCCAAAAAGATATAGACCCCAGCTTGTTTATGAATCTGTTTTCGTCATTGTTTAACTGTAAACACAAATCTTAAAAAATGACATACTGAACATAAAATAAGCTTTGTATATGGCACCATTACAAAATATTTCAGCTTTAAACCTTGAGAGATCAAACTGGGCACCAATGATGTTTCATAGATAATAAAATGATGTACTGACTACAGTAAAAATTTCTAACTTTTCTAAGGTCAAGAAACCATCACATACAACTCCAAGGCAGGTCATAGAGGATGGTGGGATAATTTTAGAAGAACTGATGTGTAGCAAGGAGACAAAGTCAGGTTTCTTGTGCTGTTCTGGAGATCTCATGACAAGTAATTCAAATTTTGATGTTGAATTTGTTTAAGCCTCCATGCATACAGTCACTGAGGTTAGTGAGGGAGATAAGTAGTTCTTCTGTGTCAGATACAGTATGCATGTAGAAGTGATTTTAATGTGGTACTGAAAGTGTTTCAGTTTTGGTGTGGAACGTGGGGTCACATTGGCCAATCAAGTAGCCCAGTTTCAATAAATAAACATTATAACAAAATGCACCAACACAAAAATGCAAGGAACTGGCTTCAACAGCAAAGACAATTTGCTGCACTCAACTGAAGAAATAGGAGAACATCAAGAGGGAACAGCTGCTGTCAAGTCAGTGAATTCATGAAATGTTTCATGATGGTTTCAGGATTTTTGATTTTGTTAAGTTAGGTTAGGCTCTTGTAGCTATATAAACAAATGAATGTATAGACAATAAGCATTGTTTGTTATAAAAATGAGTTTTTCTCCTGGCTGGTAGTCATTTTTGAAAGTCCAGAATGGGATTGTGCTTTTCAGCACTGATGCAACTGAGTTGTGATTTGTAGCAATTTAAAATCAAATTTGAATGATTTTTAATGATCTAGTTACAGTATATGCAACATGCTATTAAAAAGGCAGGCAGTTTAGTTGCCCATGCAAATATTTTGAATTTCTGGTCACAGGCATTATTCAATATATTGCTTCAACTTGAGGGATGAATTTATTATTTAATTGTTTGTGCCTGAATAGTTCAAATAAATGTACCACTTTAATAAATGGTATTCAAGTGTACACTATAATGCATAAAACGTTCAGATTGTTGCATATGAATAGATCATTTTATTGGGTAATAGTAAGTGGTGTTCAAAGGGTAATGGAACTGAAAATCTTTGCTCATTCCAGTCCTGTCCTTAGAGGAAATGATTGTCCATCCTTTTTTACTAAATGTCTATGATTTATTTGGCTGGATGGCCTAATGAGAATGCTGGTTGTTAGCAGCCCACACAGAATGCTTTTGAACATGGACACACAGAATTTGTCATAAATGGGAAGGTCCTGTCTGGGAGTGCTTTGATTGTAACCCTGGCAGAAATAAGAGCAAACATATAATCAATGACAGGGCGGACTGCTTCCTATAAGTCAATTAAAGTGAAAGAATCAGAAAAAATAACAGCACTTTTAAGCTGCTTTCATAAAGAATTATATAAACAGTTTGAGGAACATGATGTGCTCAAAAAATATAATCCTACCAAAGAAGGTGTAATGACAGGTTTTGTTGGTCAACAAACTGAAGAAAACTGCTCTCTGATCACCTCATTCCATTGAACACAAAAATACAGAAAGTGTACTGAAAGTGCTATTTATTGAATGTCTACCAGGTTGTGTGAATTTGCTGCCTTCATAAGGTACTGCGAGGTATTTGTGAAGTTTAAAATACCCAGTACTGCTTGAACAGATGGAGACTGTACAACCCAAGAGAAACACACTTTATAAACCATTCAGAAGGTAACTCTTTGTAAAGATAACTGGAGCAAAAAGGCATTTTCTGAGTTTATTACAGGCAAATCTTTGTGTTTCTATAATCTCCTTGCTTTGTAAGCACAGCATTAATTTCTTAGTCTTCACTATTCTTTTAAACTAAAACAAAAATTAAAATGAAATAATTCTCTCACAATAAAATCTAAATGAGGTGATTAACCAACAATATAAACTAAAATAGAAAAAAGTCTGAATTAGTGTAAGCTGCCCTAAATCAGGATGTTCATAAGAAATGTAATAGTTTACTTCATGAGGTAAAAGTATATAATAAACAAGAATAGCTGAGTGAAATATTTGAAATAATCAACTGTGTGCTGGTCTAAGAAGCAATTTCAAAGAAAAAGCCAGATCTGAAAGAGGAAATAGAAAGAAAGGTTAAAATGGGCAAAAGAATACAGACATTGGACGAAAGATGAATGAAAAAGCATATTATGGTCAGCATTATGAAATCATTTTTTTTTTCTTTTGCAGATGATACTGGTATTTAGAGTGTATTTAATAAATAAACCAACTGAGGATCTTTAATGTGTTTGTTTCTCAAACTACAGATTCTGATGTCCTTATCCTCTTAGTTGTGCTTCTTTTTCTAACCTGGTTTGATCCAGTTTGCCCAGTTTTCTTAAGACAGTAATAGACACCTTTGTATGAAATCTACAGTTTCTTTGCAATCTGTCACTCTGCATAAATACAATAGACAGACATGTTTCTTGAGAAAGCTGTTTCATTTTGGCCATTTTCAAACCCAGAATTGAACTTTGTAGCCCAAACGAACAGAATATCAGCTTTATGTAGAACTAATATAATTATAAAGATTCCTCTAATAACCAATTAGCATTCATATATAACTAATTAAGGATAAGCTAAGAGAGTTCACCATTAGGGCACAGAAGGAATGGATGCTGAAAATGGAACATTGCAATCATATGTCAATAATAAACTGAAAACCAGTCATTTTCAAGCAGTAATAGCTATTAGCAATGCCAGTAATGTTTTGGCTGTATTTATAAATCATTTTAAAGTTAACTTGGTAAAAAATTATCTACTTATATAAACATTCCTGGGTGTGTCTGAACTTTTGACAGGTACTTTATGCTAAAAAGACAGACTGAGAAAGCACTTAATGAAGGGAGAGTTAAATCAGTCCATACATGAAAAGAGATATACTGTATCTACAGGACTCAGGAACACATGGTAGCTACAAAATAAGGAAGAAGCTCAGCAATATTAGATATAAAAACAGTATCATAGATCACAAGTATGGAAGAAGAATTATGGTTACCAAGATAGGATGGAGTGAGGAGGAACAAGGCATCAGAGAAAGAAAACAATGAAGAAAAGACAACTTTAATGGATACAAAATCATAGCATGTAAGAGTAGATGAAGAACTTCTGTTTTTTCAGCAGAAACATTTTGACCAAGATACTAGGAGTGTCTTGCCTTTTCCCAATCAGTCTGGACAAATGCCTACTGGTCATATCAAATAATTGCCTGTAGTCTCAGTGGTGAGAAGATCTGATTTCTTTCCTGGCTGAGACACCAAATGATCTACTATATTGCTCCATCTGGCAACACTAAGTCTTGAACTTTCTGACTTTATCATCGACACAAATGATTTCTTTAGTCAGTCAGTCATTTTCCAACCCACTATATCCTAACACAGGGTCACGGGGGTCTGCTGGGTGCAAGGCAGGAACAAATCCCGGGCAGGGTGCTAGCCCACCACAGGGCACACACACATGCACACCAGGGACAATTTAGGATCACCAATGCACCTAACCTGCATGTCTTTGGACGGTAGGAGGACACCAGAGCACCCGGAGGAAACCCACGCAGACACGGGGAGAACATGCAAACTCCATGCAGGGTGGACCCAGGAAGCAAACCCAGGTCTCCTTACTGCGAGGCAGCAGTACTACCACTGCACTTACTAAATACAAATGTAAAATATGATCCATGACTATAGCCCAGTAAGTTTAACATGCATCATGAATAAATTAATAGAAGTAATAATTAAGAAAAAGATCAAGCATCACATGTCAAGAATAGGTGTATTAGTAAATAGCATGAGTTTAGATGGGAATAATGTGTTTCACTAATATGGTGGATTTCTGTGAGGACAAAATAAAAGCATACTATCACAGAGGTGCATATGATATTATTTATCTTGTCTTTCAGAAAACGTTTCCTAATGTCCCACATGAAATGTTATGATGGGAATTCAATGTGCAGTGTGCAAATGGGCACAAAATAGGTTTAAACTCTCCTAGCAATGGATTATGATGTGACGAACATTTTCTGAATTAGGCAATGTTAAAAGCGCTATGCTATAATTGCTGGGCCCACTGCTCTTTTCAATACACATTAATTAACTTTATAAGAGTATAAATAACAATCTAGTTAAGTCTGAAGACTATACTACACTTTGTGGAGCAACTGATAATGCAGAATAAGACAAGTTATTACCGAGGCACTGGAATACCTTTTTAGTCTCAATATTAAACAAAAAGACATGGTAGTGCTAGAGAAAGTCCAGTGTGGAAGAATAATTTTTAGGGTAACATAGCGTTCATCTTAAAGAAATAGCATAAAGGGTTAATAAATGTCAGAAACCTTTGCAGGTATATCAGGATACCAGATAAAGGTGAAGGGAACAACAAAATGTACTGAAAGATGACTAAGAGATGACTAAGAAATCAGCAAATTTCCTGTAAAGACCCAGAATGGACAATTGTTATATGCACAGAAAGTTCAAGGGTAGTGGCTCATCTCAAAGGTATAAGAAGAACCAGAATATAACATACAGTGGAGCCTCGGTTCACGAACGTCTTGGAACACGTACAAATCGGTTTACGACCAAAAAGTTTGCCAAACATTTGCATCGGTTCACGACCACACACTCGGTATACGAACAAGCCAGTTTCCCTTTCAGTTTGTACATGTTCAGTCTCTCCCTGTGCATTTCCTGTGCAGCGAGCAAGAGAGAGAGAGTGAGAGAGCACGACACACACACGAGAGAGAGACACACACACACACACACAGGCGCGTGAGAGAGAGAGAGAGAGACACAAACACACAGGCAGCGAGAGAGAGAGAGACACACACACACACAGGCAGCGCGAGAGAGAGAGACACACACACAGGCAGCTTAAGAGAGAGAGATGCACACACAGAGGCAGCATGAGAGAGAGAGAGAGAGACGCACACACACAGGCAGCGCCAAAGAGAGAGAGAGGCTGCGAGAGAGAGAGAGAGACGCACACACACAGGCAGCGCGGGAGAGACACACACACACACAGGCAGCGTGAGAGAGAGAGAGAGCTGGATGCATAAGGTAGGAAGGCAGTTAAAGCATGCACTGGGCTTGATTTTGTTTTCACTTCTGTTTACAGCGATCGGTTCGTACCGTGCATTGTTGCAATGTTACTTTTCTTGGTGGTTTAATAAATTACGGATTTTTTCAAATGTTCATTTTTTTCCCTGTGCTTAAAACTCATTAAAAAAAAAAGTGTTTTTAGCTAGCAGTTGGTAGCGCTATAGCGCAAACTATTGCAGTGTTAGCTTTCTCTGTTGTTCAAGGTTTTCTCAGTGTTATTCAATATTTTTACATTTAGTTTACTATTACGCTGCGCATTCAAAGCACATAGAAACTCTCCCTGGTTTAATGAAAACACTTGAGCTCTTAAATTAGAGTGTCGAAAACTGGAGCGCAGATGGAGAACAACAAAGCTACATGTCTTTCAAATTGCATGGACAGAGGGTGTTAATAAATATAAAAAAGCCCTCTTTAAAGCTCGGTCAGAATATTATTCTACATTAATAGATAGCAATAATAAAAATCCTCGGGTACTGTTTAGAACAGTGGCTAAATTAACAAATGGAAATTCAGATCAACAGTGCAAAATACCAACAGACATTAGCAGTACAGACTTTATGAACTTCTTCAATGAGAAAATTAAAAATATAAGATCCCAGATCTCTGCATCACAGTACAAACCAAATACTAGCTTAGCAGACCCTGTCTCACATTGCACTCAGCACTTTAGTAATTTTAATCCTGTAACTGAGCAGGAAGTCTTAAGTTTAGTTTCTAAAATGAAGCCTACTACTTGTTCCCTAGATCCAGTGCCAACAAAACTAGTAAAAAGTGCAATGGATGTTCTTGCAGCGCCTATCCTAAACATTATCAATAGTTCATTATTGCATGGCACAGTACCTGATACACTAAAAGTGTCAGTCATTAAACCATTACTTAAAAAGTCAGACCTTGACCCTGTAAAAGGTGCTATATAGCGCCCGACCCGGCACAGACTGAGACAGAGGCACGTACTTAAATAAAACACACTTTATTTCTTCTTCAGCCATGGGGAACGCCTTCTCCGTGTCCCACAGGCCCAACACAGTCCCAAATACACTCACAATTACTCTCTCTTCTCCCTTTTACCACCACTCCTCCTCAGGCTTAGTCCTCCTCCTCCCGCCTCTGGCTCTCTAGAGTGGTGGTGGCTGGCCTTTTTATACCCCACCCGGACGTAGTCCAGGTGCTTGGTCACCTGGGCCTAATTGCATTTCCGGGTGGGGCTGAGGAATTGACCAGCCGGGCTGGAAAGTCCATGCAGCTCCCCCTGGCGGCCATCCAAGCCCCCAACCAGGCTGTGGAGGACTCCATGTCCCATGGAGCCATGTGCCAGGCTGGGGAATCATCATCCGCCAGGGAGGCTGCCACCTAGCATCCCGGGGGAGGTATTGAGCTGCCCGTGGTGACTCCCCCGGAACAGATGCAACAGAGGCGTCCCTGCCGGGCATGGAACCCGGC
The DNA here is from genome assembly GCF_900747795.2 of Erpetoichthys calabaricus. Lineage (NCBI taxonomy): Eukaryota > Metazoa > Chordata > Cladistia > Polypteriformes > Polypteridae > Erpetoichthys > Erpetoichthys calabaricus. Next base: position 41,930,670 of record NC_041408.2, on the reverse strand, counting down.
TGTCCTTTACAACCCACATATACTGAATAATTATAGGCCTATTTCAAATTTACCGTTTCTCTCTAAAATACTAGAAAAAGTAGTCGCCAGTCAGCTTCAGACACACCTTACGCATTACAATTTGAGAAATTCCAGTCTGGTTTTCGCACTGGTCATAGTACAGAAACGGCACTAACACGGGTTGTAAATGACATTCTGATATGCTCTGATGAAGGAAACTCCACTGTAATTATGTTGTTGGACTTAAGTGCAGCATTTGACACCATCGACCATTCTATTTTACTGCACAGGCTAGAAAATGATTTGGGCTTACAGGCACCGTTCTCGCTTGGTTTAGTTCTTACTTATCAAATCGATTCCAATATGTACAGAAATGTGCTGACAGTACTCCATCACTATACACAGAAGTTCAATATGGTATCCCGCAGGGCGCAGTACTGGGACCTTTACTGTTTTCACTGTACATGCTTCCACTGGAATCTCTCATTAGGAAACATAATGTTAATTTTCACTCGTATGCAGATGACACCCAGTTATACCTTTCATTTAAATCAAATGAAGTTTCTCCAATGCTGTCTTTAATTAGTTGTGTTAGCGAATTAAAGGAGTGGATGAATGAGAACTACTTGTCTTTAAATACAGATAAAACAGAGATGTTGATTGTTGGAGGGAATGATGCTGATCACAACAATATTTTGTCATCATTTAACTCAGTTGGAATCCCAGTCAATTTTACTGAATCAGCCCGCAATCTAGGAGTTATCTTTGACTCTAGCATGTCATTTAAAGCGCATATTACAAAGTTGTCCAAAACATGTTTCTTCCATCTTAAAAATGTTAGGAAATTAAGGCGCTTTTTAAATAAACAGGATTCTGAGAAACTAATTCATGCATTTATCTCTAGTAGGATTGACTACTGCAATGCGGTGTTCACTGGATGTTCAAACTGTTCTTTATACAGCCTCCAGTTAATACTAAATACGGCTGCAAGAATTATTACAAGAACAAGAAAATACGAACACATAACTCCAGTTCTTAAATCCTTACACTGGCTCCCGGATAAGTTTAGGGCAGATTTCAAAATCCTTCTTTTAACTTATAAAGCATTAAATGGTCGAGGTCCGGCTTACTTGTCTGAACTTATCATGACTTACAAACCTGAGCGCACATTAAGATCTCAAGATGCCGGTCTGCTTATGATTCCAAGGATTAATAAAATAACAGTGGGAGGTCGAGCTTTTAGTTACAGGGCCCCTAAACTGTGGAATGGTCTGCCTGCTACTATAAGAGATGCCTCTTCGGTCTCAGCTTTTAAATCCCGGCTGAAGACTCACTACTTCAGTTTAGCATATCCTGACTAGAGCTGGTGATTAACTGTACAGACTGCATCTCTGTTGTTAGTCATTAGCACTTAAACATAAGTAACATGACAGTTATAATTGTATAATAACCCTCACTTATTCTGTTTTTCTTCTCGGTACTCAAATGTGGCACTTGGTGCCATGGCCCACCTGCCAAGTTGTTTTGCCTGCCTAAGGAAAAGTCATCCCAGATGGAGGATCGCAGGAATCGTGGGAAAGAGGGGTCCTTTCATCGGATTGGCTGGCCCAGCACTGTTTCAGCCGTGGAATGGCCAAATGGGGGAGGCAGCTTGAAGGATGAGGTCTCCAGGACTCTACACAAATCCAAATCTTATTATGGGATATATCATCTACTGTTAAATTCTGCTCTATACTTCTAAAATTTATATTTTTTATTTCCTACTATATTGAGGAATTGTTCTGTTCTGTGAACTGCATTGTATTGTATTGACCCCCTTCTTTTGACACCCACTGCACGCCCAGCCTACCTGGAAAGGGGTCTCTCTTTGAACTGCCTTTCCCAAGGTTTCTTCCATTTTTTCCCTACAAGGTTTTTTTGGGAGTTTTTCCTTGTCTTCTTAGAGAGTCAAGGCTGGGGGGCTGTCAAGAGGCAGGGCCTGTTAAAGCCCATTGCGGCACTTCCTGTGTGATTTTGGGCTATACAAAAATAACCTGTATTGTATTCTATGGTTTAATTAACTGTATTTGTGCTTAAAAACTTAAAAAAATATATATTTACATACAGTTCGTATGGTCTGCAACGGATTCATTGTATTTACATACAATCCTATGGGGGAAATTACTTCGGTTCACGACCAAATCGGGTTACGACCAGAGTTTTGGAACGAATTATGGTCGTGAACTGAGGTTCCACTGTAATAGACTTTTATTTTATGTAAGTCATTTGGGTGTAAACCAACGAACCAACCAGAGTAAATGTTTGCATTGATTGACACTGTATGTAAATTAAGTAGTTTATAAAATTAACCTCTATTTTTTGTTTTCTTTGACCTTTCTGACCATGCTGTAACAGACTGCTTTTGAAGAATGCTCCTTTCAAGGCATTTTGCTGAGGAGTAATTAAAAGATACAATGAACAGATTTTCTCCTGCCTGATTACAGATTTGTCCTGTTAGAGGATGTTTCTTTCTTTAATAAGATGTAAAATTTTTACCATACCAGACAAGGGCAACTAGACTGATTCCAGAGTTAGGGGGAAAGATTAAAGGTGTTTTAGTTTTGTTTATGCAAACAGAAATTAAGAGGTGACATGTTTGAAATGTATAAAATTATGAAAGAATTTAGTACAGTGGATCCTATCTGTTATTTTAAAATAAGACACAGATTGAAACCTAAGGGTGGACAGTTTTTCTTCACACAATGAACCATTGAAACATTGAATAAATTACCAAGTATTGTGTTAAGTATGAGGACTTTGGGGACCTTAAAAATTCAGCTTGATGTCATTTTTGGAGAAATTAGGAAAATAGGATGTATGAGATGGCTGCACTCAATGGCTTGTTCTCATCAAAATTGTTCTAATCTTTTAAAAGCAATATTTGGGTGTGGGACAGAATGCAACTTTCATCATCTGTAGCTCAAGCTAACATGCTAAAAATCTTTTTGTCTGAACTGATAATTTTGAATCACATAAAGCACACTTTTGATTTAAAGTTAAGTATATATTATAAATGCATCATGTACTCTTTAATCTCTCTATAAATCAATGTATTTTTAGAGTAGGACTGTTTCATGGAGCTCTTATTCTTTAAACCATGTCTGTGTATTCTCCTTTAAATATAGCTTAATAAATTTCATTTATCTATTGATTATCAAACCTACTTAAAGATCAGTTTCTCCAGTAACATAAGAGTTCAAGGTATCTAGCAATGTTGACCAAATCTAGGTATTACAGGAACTCATTTAAATTAAATAAATATACATCAGTATATATGCATAAGAATTTAGTAAACTAACATTCCTTTAATGAAATGTTAATGTACTTTGGGGAAGTTTCAAGAGTAATAGGCAGAGGAGCTGTGAATACACATGCAGAGAGAAAGTGAGAGAGAGAGAGAGAAAAGCCATGTAGTAAATAAAAAAGACACGTTGCAATGCCCATTTAGATAAGTAGAATTTAAACAGAACAGAATCGAGATTAGGGTTCTTTAAAAGAAACTAAGAAAACAGAGGAAAGATACATTTCAAGGAGGTATCCCCACCAAAAAAAACTCCAGGCTGACTATGTAAGAACACAATTTCTTTAATCACAAACTTCAGCTATTAAACATACATCGTAGATATATGGCTGGCAGACTCAGTAGCTAATAGCTATACATTTAATGCAAACAGCTTATTCTAACCTATGTCTTTTTCAAACTTTCCTTGTACTGTGATGTAGCTTGCTTTGCAGATTTGAGCAGTTTTGCCAGATGTCTCAACTTCATAGCAGTCTTTGTTAATAAATTTGTTAATTTTGCAAGACTTCAGATTCACAAGTGCTTGGTGAGATAGCTGACTCCTGAATTCTGTCTTAATGTGACACACCATGCTGAATGCCCTTTCTACATCACAATTAGAATTTGGCAGCACCAAAAGCAGCTTCATCAACTGGCAGAGCTCTTAGAATCTCAAATGCCATGTGTTCACAGATTTTATTTTGGACAGCTTCCCCCAGACTTCATCAACTGGCAAACCTCTGTAGTTTGGGGTTAGTCCTTTGAGGTTAGTTGAGGACTTCTAAGTGGAGCTGTTCTCTGGCACCTGCGTTGATCACATTTGGAAATCTCTCTGACAAAAGTCAAAATCCTTTCTGTATTCACCTCATCTTCTCTCTCTGCAATGATCACTGACATATTTTTTCAAGATTTGGCCACTGATTGGGAACTTCTCAAATATTTTTTGAAAGCTCTTAACATAGACTTGTCTGGCATCGTTAAAGAGCTGCTTGTACTTGTAAGAGGGTATGTCTTGTGCTTCCTCACTTAGCAGCTGCCTCTTAGTCAGGTACCCAATAAAAAGCTTTTCATCTGGGCAGTGAATTTCAGGGTTGCTTACATCTATCTCCAGAATGTTCTGTTCTTCCAAAATATTTGGCTTAATAAATTTGTTTGCTATGTCATGCAGAAGCTCTTCTACACTCAGATCCAACTTGAAAAGGACAGGTGTCTTGTTTTTGAAAATTAAATTGAATTTGTCAAAACATTGTGTGACATTATGGAGAAAGAATGTGTATACTTACATTTGTGAGTCTTTCAGTCTCTTCAGAATATGTGTCAACTTCTGATTTTTACTCATTGAGTAAAAATATCAACTAAAGGCTGGCCATTGGTGGAGCAGATGGTCCAAACCTTTCCTAAAGAAAGCCAGCATGTAGAACAATGCTTTGTTACTCTCTGCTGGGCAACACTGCAGAACTCTTGAAACTGTTTAAGGTTTTTTCTACAGGTGACATTGAGGCATCCTTGGCAGCATTTTTGGCACAAATGTTGACCAAGTGAGTTGGACAGCCAACACTGTATATATGAGGGGCCTGCACTTTCACTCTTGTTAAGACAGAGTTGTTTTTGACAATCATGACATTGCAATTGTCACTGCTAAATCTAACACAGCTGGACCATATAAGGCCTTTGTCATGCATGGATGATACAATGCAGTTGTTTTCAGCTTTGGCATAATTGCACATTGGCATGTCTACAAATCCAACTGTTCGCTTATCTTGTGCTTCATTAGAGATACCTGGCTAATATGGCACATTCCTTCAAGCACATGGTAACATTGCTTTCATCAACAAAAATACTCTGTGCCTTTTTTCTGTACGGATGAACTTCTACAGATACTCTGAACATTCAGGTTCCAGTGCCATGTTCACAGTAACTGCTGTCTCGGTTGACGAGTAGGCATTATCTTATGTGATTTCTGATGCTAGAAAAATTTTCTAGAATAGCTTGCCTGTGTGTATACACACTTGGAATGGTAGGAAAGTTCAGCAATGAAAGATGTAAAGTACACCTCAGCTCTAGTGACCATCTCTGTCAAAGTTTGGTTTTCTGTTGAAAACAACTGTGAAATACTTGAGCAGCCTTCCCTAAACTTAGCCTCCCTAATATGCTGTGGTCCCTAAAAGAAATAGAAATATAAGGTATATATCCTTAATATATGTTGTAGTAGTTTGGTTAGTGATTCTGTCTAATTTGTAAACCAAGTTGGGTAGGCCTATATGCAGAAAATCTGACATTAAAATATGTACTTATATTCTTCAACTCATACAGTCGTTTTTATTCTATTACAATTTTAAGCAAGTCTACATGGAGATTGGCCTCATGATGTAGCTCCTCGGCAGTTAGTCAGCTAGTTTAAATGACGTTAGGTATGATAATGAACAAATGACACCTGTTAAACTCACCTTAAAATGTCTTTTACAATCATTTAAACCCCCCCCCCCATGGCAATCCTAAAATCACTGTTGTAAACAGTGCAGTGTGAAACACCATCATTACTTTTTTTACCGGTACGAGGCAGAAGTACACCTTTGTATAATCTGAAGTGAAGTGCATTTTATACCTTTTTTTCGTGCTGTCTGCTATGGTGATGTTGGACAATATACTAAACTGATAGTTCAGAGAGAGAGGTCAACTGTAAAGCCCTCCCACAGAAAAAACTGATAGGTCTATTTAGTAGAAAAAGAGAGACCAATAAGGATGCTTTCTGTCTGTTACTCCCTCATTACATTAGTCTGTCACTTGCTCTCCTTCTCCAAAGATTCTACATAAGCTCTGTGATCTTTGCTTTCTTGTGCATGCACTCTCCCTGTTACAAACAAATTTTTGGGATATGGTATGTAATTTGTGGGTGTCAGGGAGCTTCTCTCAATTTGCAGGTGACTCCTGGAACTTCTGGGAGAGGTGGGATGTCTGGGTATGTGTGCTATGGAAGAAAAAGTTAAAAACAAATAAAAGATAGAGGGAAGTAAAAAAAAATACTTTGTATAAAAGGAAGGCCTATTCATGATTTGATAGCTGAAATAAATTACGTGGAAGTTTTTTATTTTAAAAGACAACCTTACATGCTTTGTATACAGGCTGTTATTTTTCCTGCCAATTTATGAGTAGCGACCTGAGAGAAGGAAACTACTAGAAGAACTGTGGACAAATGGGGATGATTTTGGAAGATATTTCTTTTTCTTTGTTGATATGGTGACCTAGAAAAGTGGACATGTTAAAGTAACTTAATCAGTAATAGAGAACTTGAGTAGTAAAATTGATTTTAATTTGGATCCTGCACTTTGTTTTTGAAATAACTGGATTGAAATCGAGAGAGAAAACAATTACATTTGTTAGACACATTTATTGAATGCTTTGTACAAATAGTTGTTGTATAATATATTTGTTAAAGGTATAGCCAGAAATTGGGTAAACCTAGCATTACCCGGTTAAAGCTCTCACTTTCCAAAAGACCTGGGGCATCATGCATAACACTGCACGTAGAATTCACACTAAAACATGGAGTATGGACTAAAGTGGAAATGTGAGTACAGTAATCCCTCCTCCATCGCGGGGGTTGCGTTCCGCGAAATAAGAAAATCCGTGAAGTAGAAACCATATGTTTATATGGTTATTTTTATATTGTCATGCTTGGGTCACAGATTTGTGCAGAAACACAGGAGGTTGTAGAGAGACAGGAACGTTATTCAAACACTGCAAACAAACATTTGTCTCTTTTTCAAAAGTTTAAACTGTGCTCCATGACAAGACAGAGATGACAGTTCCGTCTCACAATTAAAAGAATGCAAACATATCTTCCTCTTCAAAGGAGTACGTGTCAGGAGCACAGAATGTCACATAGATAGAGAAAACAATCTCTAGCAAACAAATCAATAGGGTTGTTTGGCTTAAGTATGCGAAGCACCGCGGCACAAAGCTGTTGAAGGCGGCAGCTCACACCCCCTTCGTCAGGAGCAGACAAAGAGAGAGAGAGATAGAGAGAGACAGAGTTTGTTTTTCAAGCACAAATCAATACGTGCCCTTCGAGCTTTTAAGTATGCGAAGCACCAGTTGCACAAAAGATAGCAACGTGAAGATAATCTTTCAGCATTTTTAGACGAACGTTCGTATCGTCTAGGTGTGCGAACAGCCCCCCTGGTCAATCCCCCTACGTCAGGATCAGAGAAAGTCAACGCAAGAGAAAGAGAGAAAAGTAAGCTGGGTAGCTTCTCAGCCATCTGCCAATAGCGTCCCTTGTATGAAATCAACTGGGCAAACCAACTGAGGAAGCATGTACTAGAAATTAAAAGACCCATTGTCCGCAGAAACCCGCGAAGCAGCGAAAAATCCGCGATATATATTTAAATATGCTTACATATAAAATCCGCGATGGAGTGAAGCCACGAAAGGCGAAGCGCGATATAGCGAGGGATCACTGTACTATTCAATAAAAAGCAAAGTAAGGGAAAAGGCAGGGGTTTAATGTGGTTTGCTAATAACCCAGGGGCCATCTATCTAACAACTCAGTGTCTTACAGAACTGGTTAAGCTTACTGTACGAACAAAAAAATTAAGATGCACAAAACTGTGTGTAAGCCAACTTCCACGTACTTCCTCTATATAAATCCCAGTCAGTGTGAAAAGTAATTCTTATGTACACGCCTGTCGCCCCACCCTGACTCCTCCCTGAATTTTGCATATTTTAATATGCAAATCAATATAAATAGCCCTTTCTGTTCAGTGTTCACTTAAAAGAAAATGGGAAAAGGCACATGAAAAAAAGAATTTCAGCAAATACGAAGTCGAGGCAAGGAAAAATGTACTATTTGTTGGCTTAAGCAATGGCATAAACAACAAAAGGAAGTTGATCGAGTACTACAGAGTGCAGAGAAACTTGAAAGTTCAAGTTCAGAAAGTCACACAGTGCCCAAAATACAAAAGAAGTGGTCAGATATCAAAGTCACCGTAAAAAGGTGAGTCATTGCCCTCCCTCTGAATGTCATACAGAAGTGTATTAGGGTACAGAGAAAAGAAAAAAAAGGGACATGTTGAAAAAAAAAGTCAAAATGTCCACTTCAATCTCGTAGTTTATTTTGTCATTAAAGTAGAATGACGTAAACTTAACCTTAAAATCAATGTTTAATTTAATAGTGTTTCTCAAATCCCATCATAACTAAAGTAGCACATTAAATGCGTCGTATTGTATGTGTTCTTCTATGTGCTCTATGTGTGTAAATCAGTATGTGCTTCTTAAACCGGCTTTCTCTTTCGCAGACAGGACACTGAATACATTACATTCGTACAGCTCTCTGAACAATGTAAATACTAAGATGTATACTTGATATCATGATCATGTGAAATGAATTAAAGCATATATTAAATAAGGGGGCACAGTGGTGCAGTTCAAACAATGAGCTGGCTCCCCGTCCAGAGATTGTTACTGGCTCCCATAAGATGCTTGCTGGGACGTGCGCGTCTTTCAAGTAACCAATTGTCATACAATAAGTTTAATAATAAATGTCAGGCCATCTGTAAGCTTAGAATGCCGATTCTTCAAAACTTTTAAGGAAGACTGAAATATCTTCGTAGCACATGTTTAATTATTCCATCCATCTGTCCATCCAGGGTCACACCAGTCCCAGCAAGCATACAGGAAAGAACATGGAAGAAACCTTGGGAAGTTCAAAGACAGATATCACATAATAAGATTTGGATTTGTTCAGAGTCCTGGAGACCTCATCCATCAAGCTGCTTCCCCCTATTGGCCATTCCGCAGCTGAGTCATTGTTGGGCCAGTCAATCCAATGAAAGGACCCCTCTACCCGATGATTCCTGTGATACTCCATCAGAGATGGCTTTTCCTTAGGCAGACAAAACAACTTAGCAGTAGGGCAGTGGCACCAAGTGCCACATTTGAGTACCAAGAAGAGAAACAGAACAGGTGAGGGTTAGTGACAAATTAGAACTATCATATTACTTTTGTTTTACTGCTAATGGCTAACAACAGAGATGCAGTCTGTACAGTTAATCAGCAGCTTTAGTCAGGATATGCTAAACTGAGGTAGTGAGACTTCAGCCAGGATTTGAAAGCTGAGACTGAAAGGGCATGTCTTATAGTTGCAGGCAGATAATTCCACAGTTTAGGAGCCCTGTAACTAAAAGCACAACCTCCCACTGTTGTTTTCATTAATCCTTGGAATCATAAGAAAACTGGCATCTAGAGATCTTAATATGCATCTGGTTTGTAAGTCATGATAAGTTCAGACAAGTAAGCTGGACATTGGTCTTTTAAGGCTTTTTATGTTAAACGGAGGATTTTAAATGTGCCCTAAACTTAATTGGGAGCCAGTGTAAGGATTTAAGAATAGTTATGTGCTTGTATTTTCTTGTTCTTGCAATAATTCTTGCAGCAGAATTTTGGATTAACTGGAAACTGTATAAAGAACAGTTTGAACATTCAGTGAACACTGCATTGCAGTAGTCAATCCTACTAGAAATAAATGAATGAATTAATTTCTCAGTATCTCACTTATTTAGAAAATACCTTAATTTTAAAATTTTTAAAATGGAAGAAACATGATTTGGACAATTTTGTAATGTGTACTTTAAATAACATGCTAGAGTCAAAGATAACTTCTAGATTTTGGACTGATTCATTAAAATGAATGGTGATTCCAAATGAGTTAAATGATGACAAAATATTGTTGCGATCAGCATCGTTCGCTCCAATAATTAACATCTGTTTTATCATTGTTCAAAGACAGGTAGTTGTCATCCATCCACTCCTTTAATTCATCAACACAACTAATTAAAGGCAACATCAAAGAAACTTGCTTTGGTCTAAAAGAAAGGTATAATTGGGTGTCATTTGTGTATGAGTGAAAATTAACATTATGTTTTCTAATGATAGATCCCATTGGAAGCATGTAAAGTGTGGGTTTTCCAACCCGCTGAATCCAAACACAGGGTCACGGGGGTCTGCTGGAGCCAATCCCAGCCAACACAGGGCACAAGGCAGGAACCAATCCCGGGCAGGGTGCCAACCCACCGCAGGACACACACAAACACACCCACACACCAAGCACACACTAGGGCCAATTTAGAATCACCAATCCACCTAACCTGCATGTCTTTGGACTGTGGGAGGAAACCGGAGCACCCGGAGGAAACCCACACAGACACGGGGTATCCAGGATATATAACATGTAATGTGTTATATGACAAAATCAGTACTTTTTATTGACATGAAAATCCTTTGGTCTCTATTATAGAGGAAAAATAAAAGCAGACTCATGGGACGTTAACTTTGAAACTGTATTCTTGTATAAATCTTCTTAGTTTTTTAACAACATGGGAGGGGTGCAAGAGAGAGAGAGAGGAATCGGTTTAGCCACCCTATGCCAGGCCATTTGTGTGGCCCTGAAAAGGACTTTTGGTTATTTCAGAGTACTTTCACTGTGCTGGCAGGGCTTCTTCAGTGCCATGTGTTCCCAGCTGCTTCATCCCCTGGGCCCAGGCGTACCACCTGACTCTGCTTCACTACACTTACCTGGGTCCAGAAGCAACCCGACTGCCACACTATCCCCGGTCCATGAGATGACTCAAGGCCAGGGTCTGTCCAAGGCTCACCAGTGGCTACATAAACAAGCTGATAGTTGAAGTTGTGTTATAAAGTGTTTCATGCCGTGCTGGATCTGCATTCCCCCACTCTCACGCCATTCAAAAGCCACTTACATGGCCAGCTCCTCCTGTTAACCCCGCTGCTCTGCAGATTGCAGCTCCCAGGAAAAAGTGTCCCTCTCATGTCCAGACCCAAGGTTCCTGCAGTATTAATAAATTACTGCTGGGCTCTATTCATGATCTTTCTGTTTAGGTATTACTATGCAACACCAAACATATGGAAGTCACAAAAAGGGGTGACTGGGGAAATAAAAATAGTGCAAACACTTTAGGTTGTGCTCTGTCAGTGTGTGTTTATGCATTTCTGGTTGTCCGTTAACACTCAAACCTGGTTGGAGTTGGGTTTGCTGCAAAGTAGGCGCTAAAGGTGTTTAAGCATGACCATGTTGATCAGAGAAATCAGCTGCTCCATGAGATGGTTATTAAAGGTAAGAATGCTAGAAAAGTAAGACTTTGCAAAACCTGTTACACTGTTGAGGACTAGGAATTATCATAAAAAAGGATACAGTAATCCCTCCTCCATCGCGGGGGTTGCGTTCCAGAGCCACCCGCGAAATAGGAAAATCCGCGAAGTAGAAACCATATGTTTATATGGTTATTTTTAGAATGTCATGCTTGGGTCACAGATTTGCTCAGAAACACAGGAGGTTGTAGAGAGTCAGGAACGTTATTCAAACACTGCAAACAAACATTTGTCTCTTTTTCAAAAGTTTAAACTGTGCTCCATGACAAGACAGAGATGACAGTTCTGTCTCACAATTAAAAGAATGCAAACATATCTTCCTTTTCAAAGGAGTGCGTGTCAGGAGACAGAGAACAAAGCAAGCAGTCAAAAAAAAATCAATAGGGCTTTTTGGCTTTTAAGTATGCGAAGCACCGCCGGTACAAAGCTGTTGAAGGCGGCAGCTCACACCCCCTCTGTCAGGAGCAGGAAGAGAGAGAGATAACCACAGAAAAATAAAGTCAAAAATCAATACGTGCCCTTTGAGCTTTTAAGTATGCGAAGCACCGTGCAGCATGTCCTTCAGGAAGCAGCTGCACACAGCCCCCCTGCTCACACCCCCCTACGTCAGCGCAAGAGAGAGAGAGAGAGAGAGAAAGTAAGTTGGGTAGCTTCTCAGCCATCTGCCAATAGCGTCCCTTGTATGAAATCAACTGGGCAAACCAACTGAGGAAGCATGTACCAGAAATTAAAAAACCCATTGTCCGCAGAAACCCGCGAAGCAGCGAAAAATCCGCGATATATATTTAAATATGCTTACATATAAAATCCGTGATGGAGTGAAGCCGCGAAAGGCGAAGCGCGATATAGCGAGGGATCACTGTACTATTCAATAAAAAGCAAAGTAAGGGAAAAGGCAGGGGTTTAATGTGGTTTGCTAATAACCCAGGGGCCATCTATCTAACAACTCAGTGTCTTACAGAACTGGTTAAGCTTAGCTAAAGAGTAAAAAAGCTATCCCTATCTGGTGTAATACTGCCAAGTGCCAGCTAATTTATTGTGTGCTTGTTTAGCCTTTTCATAGATGTTCAATTAAGTTTTCTTCTTATTTCAAACAATGTCAAAGAGTGGAAACACTGTAAGTGTGAAAAACTACAAATGCTGCCATATTTTTTTTGTTCTAAAAAAACACCCTAAAACACAAAGCATTTGTTAGCAGCACATCCTTTTCTAAGCAATTATTGTAACATGAGAACATTTCTACCATAACACATGGGAATGACTAGTAAAAGTTTACAAGAATGTCCTTGTGTCTGCTCTAAGACTCAAATTGGCAGAGAAAAGCAACATTAAAGCAACGCTTACCTGGCCATTCTTAGTATATGGTGTGGCGGGCCACTGGGTCCCCTGCTTATGTTCCAGGGGAGCAGCCATGGACTCCTCAGTACCTCCCCCGGGACGCTTGGTGGCATCCTCCCTGGTTGACGATGATGCCTCAGTTTCCCGCAGGGTTTCATGGGAGATGGAGTTCTCCCCAACCTTGTGGGGACCTGGGATGTCCTCCGGGGAGCGTGGCAGACATTGTTAAGCCCAGCTGGTCTAATCATCAGCCCCATCCGGGAGTGCGATTGGGAACAGGTGAGCAAACACCAGGAGCACTCCCGGGAGGGCCATAAAAGGAACCAGCAACCACCACTTAGGGCCGGAATCGGGAGGAAGAGGACGAGGTTGCCTGGAAAGAGTATTGGTGGTGCCAGAGGAATAGTGTGGTCTGTGACTAAAAGTGTTTTGGGGACTGTGTTAGGACTGTGTTGGGCCTTTGGGACACGTGGAAGGCGTGCCCCACGGCTGAAGAAAAATAAAAGATTTCTGTTCCTTTGACACGTGCCTCTGTGTAAGTCTGTGCCGTGTCGGGCACTACACAGCCTATACCACAATGGCTATTAGTAAGAGCCAACTGCCGAAGATACAGAGACACTCACCTCATGTCACCCTTTCAACAGATGAATGTTCTCTATACAGTTAGCGTAACTGCTCTCTCCTTGGTAGTGACTATGCAGACATCCTTTCTCCAGTAGCACTAGAGTATATCTATGATGCCAGAACTTTTATACTTGTGGCACACACTGGCTTTGTAGACCTTTCTGACCTGTGTGACCTGGCGAGTGCCTTTCCACTCATAGGGCAATTTCATGTAGCTGCCCAGCTGTTCTTTCCTGGAGCCTTCTTCATACGATTACTAAGGTTACTGCCTTAACTATTTACAAAAAGAATCTGCAAAACAATAAATAGATATATGTTTCTCAACAAAACATTAATCCCTCTGATGCGGCCCATCAAACGTTTAAGGGTCTAATCAAGTATATGTACAAAAGTTGGGATACCTTAAGTAAAGTAAAGGGATTCTCATTGTACCAATACAGTATTGGAGTAGAAAGAGTAACTAATTATTTGTTTGTGCATCAAATTACATTTTAAAAATATTTATGAATTTTCTGTTAAAGTTCTTATAATGATAATACATATCTGTCTTTTAACAAAGCTTTATACCTCGGCTGAACTAGGAGACCCTACACAACCACACCAATTATATAAGCGTCTCTATTACTGGCTCATAAATAAAGTGTTATGGACATTAGTCCAACAATGATAACAAAAAGAAGGAAACAGGACACCTTATAGCATGCAAACTATTAACAATAAACTCAAAAATCTCTTGTCAAAACCAATTAGCAATATTACTAACAGTGCACTATAATTTACCAAAACAAAATTTCAAAATATTATGTCTTAATAGTTGATTCTTCTCTGTTTGTGTTTACACCTTACATGGCTAAAGCAAGCACTATTTATGTAACTTTTTTTGTATGTTTTATTTGTTTTGGATTTATTAATTTTTTACCAGGTGACAGCATTTTGTGTTCTGGCTTTGTTGACAGTTACCACCATTCGTGGCTGTTTCTACATGCTCATGGCCATGTTGTTTACAGATGCACAGAGTTCACATCACATATTGAGTCACCAATTTCCACCAATATAAGATGGCAATACTCTGTAGTGATTCTGGCATTCAGGTACTTCATACATATTTAGCATGTTTACATGCTCTTCAGTAACCTGATTATTCATGGAAACCTGATTTCTAAAAATGTCATGTTATTCCGATTATAGAAATCAGATTATTGGCCGGGCGGCACGGTGGCACAGTGGGTAGCGCTGCTGCCTCGCAGTTGGGAGACCTGGGGACCTGGTTTCGATTCCCGGGTCCTCCCTGCGTGGAGTTTGCATGTTCTCCCTGTGTCTGCGTGGGTTTTCTCCGGGTGCTCCGGTTTCCCCCCACAGTCCAAAGACATACAGGTTAGGTGGATTGGCGATTCTAAATTGGCCCTAGTGTGTGCTTGGTGTGTTTGTGTGTGTCCTGCGGTGGGTTGGCACCCTGCCCAGGATTGGTTCCTGCCTTGTGCCCTGTGTTGGCTGGGATTGGCTCCAGCAGACGCCCGTGACCCTGTGTTCAGATTCAGCGGGTTGGAAAATGGATGGATGGATGGTTATTGGCCTCTGAGGTAGATTTCTGTGCAAATAATCTGATTATGTGGCCATGTAAACCTTTAATCGGGTTACTGTTAAGGATTTTGTAGTCTGCGCATGACTGTAGCACTCTGTCAGTCTCAGCATTATTTGCTATGTACGTGCTTTCAGCAGCCACATGTAGAAGCGTCCACAAAATACATTTCCAAAAGCGATCACATTATTCCTCCTTATGAATGAAATAATCTTTATCAATATTTCAGAAATCATTAAATTCATGTTGACAAGCTTAATGAACTGTGCTACGCTCAGCAACACATCTTGAGAGGAGTAGGATAATGTTAAAATGAATGTGTGTTATATAGTCTGATTATTTTTTGATGTAACAAGTAACCTAACACAGTACTTAACCTACTGAAGTAAAAATACCTGCATTATTATTATTATTATTAAACACAAGAAAATTATCGCAGGCGTCATGCTTATTTTCAAATTCACAGTGGCTGATGATGCTGTTTAACAGTTTTTGTGCATTTTAATGACATTGGAGTGTTTTGCCAAAGGAGAAAAGATTACTTGTGAATTACAGGTTTATGCCTTTATTGCGTTATTCACCCTAACCTTATTATGTGTGTGCATGTAAATGCACTGAATGAAAATCTTTCCAAGTCTTTTTGTAGTGTTACAGGTAAAGAAACACAAATTACTGTTAGGATTTTCTGGCTTCTTTTTCTGACTTTGACTTAGATTTGTATTTTGAGTTTGATACATTTTAATGCTTTCAACCCTGTTTATAATTAGACTTTGATATCATGTGACTCTTCTGTGCTTCATTTCCTAGTCGTATCTATCATGTTTTAGCAAGAATCATTTTCTGGCTATTTTTTTTTTCATTTATTGAGTTCTTTTTGCTGTTATTTAAATTTTCTTTATTGTTCATATTATGTATTTTGTCCTTTTTTATTTTCTAAGTATAGGGAAAGTATTGGAATACTTCAAAAATTCCATTTAGAGATTTTGATGAATCTTGTTGTTTTAGACCTCCCTGAGTCCAGAAATACCATTTTTGGAATTATGTCTGTCTGTCTGTCTGTGGATGTAAATATGATAACTTGAGATAACTTTCACTTAGGTCAACCAAATTTTTCATACAAGTAGGTATAAAACGTAGACTTCATTCAAGTTTTGGGCTATTTCCGCTAACCAGAAGTGGTACTTTACTTTTTAAATGTCTTTCTTCTTATTTACCCGTGAGGACCTGCCTTTGAACACTATGCCCTTTTCCACCCAGGCCAAGTAGAAGTGAGCTGGCTCTGGTTTCCATAGTGTAGTGGTTATCATGTTCAGCTAACATGTGAAAGGTCTCCGGTTTGAAACTGGGTGGAAACAGGCAGCCCTGGGACCTCCCTGTCATTCCGGAGCCTCCAGGTGGAATGGATTAGGAAAGGGTTCCCCTCAGGCCTGTACCCATATCAAACAACACAAAGTTCTGCTTTTGATGATGAGGAGAGTGTGCCTGCAGGTAGGCAGCTAGCCTGCCGAACGAGGTTGGGTGAAGGAAAATTCATTTTAAACTCCCACTTTGAGGAAGTGCTCAGCCCAGCAGGAAGGCAGGAGAGCCAGAGAACAGGCTTGGTTTCTGTGTAGTGGTTATCACATTTGCCTCACATGCGAAAAGTCCACAGGTGGAAACAGGGATGTGTGCTTTTTTCTGGAGTAGGGCAGCAAGCCCATCTAAGGTGCTAAATATTAACTGTTTGCAGCTTGTTTTGCGCCCTACAGGAGTGCGTGACAGTCTCGCCAGCACCCACCAAGCAGACCTTCCTTTTATAGTAAGAAAAGCGAGGATCTCCATTTCCTGTCTCTTTCGCACTTTTTCTTTATGAATTAACTGATTTGTTCCTTTCCTTATTTTTGCTACTTTCTCATATATGAAGTATAGGAAAGTATTGTAATCCTCCAAAAATTCCATTTTGAGATTTTCATGAATCTCAACCTTCTAGACTTCTCTGAGTCAGAAACTACCATTTTTGGAATTATATATATATATGTGTGTGTGTCTGTGTGTGTGTGCGTGTGTGTGCGTGTGTGTGTGTATGTAAACACGATAATTTGAGTACACTTTCACTTAGGTCAACCAAATTTTGCAAACAAGTATTAGGCACAAAATGTAAATTTCTATCAACTTTTGGGCTGTTTCCAGAAGTGGTACTTTACCTGAACACATACTCGATTTTTTTTTATTCATGTAGCTGCAGAGTTCGATTTTTTCAACTTTATTTTTATAATAATTGTTCATTATTAATATGATTTGATTGTTGTTGATGGTTCTTTAATGTACATAATATAAAAATATAATCATTGTCTTGAGGTTTACTCCTCAAATATCCATCCACATATCTGAGTATATGAGAAAGTCTAGAGGAGACCACTACTGATTTTTTTCACTAGGGTATCCAAGGTGGTGTAGAACATTTGAGATATAAGTAATTACATTTCTTTTGTTTTTCCAACTGGAGCACAGGTAGAAGAAATGACTTGTGCGTGGTTACTGCAGGATTTGAATCTACAATCGCAGGGATTAAAGTTCAAAGTCTTAACCACTACACCGCACAGACCACCTTTTGAACTAGAATGACTGTGATCTAATTGGAGCACAGCAATATCAATTTGAACAACTAATAGTATTATTCAGAAGTGAGGACTACAGTATTGTTACCACAAACAATTGTACATACATTTCATCATATATTACTAGGTTTAGGTTTAGGTTTAGGTTTATTTGTCATATATAGGTTAACACAGGGTCAACATGCAATGAAATGTGTATGACGAGAAAAACAAGTCACTCAGCCTAGATCCAATAAAGCTTAAAAAAAGATTACAAGTTAAAAATAGACAAGTCATATAAAATAAAATGTGTATGTTTTAAAAGAAGTTATAGAGGAAGTTTTAAATTTTAAACTTTCAAATTGCAAAAAAAAAAGAAAAAGAAAAGACACTACTTGGAAAATCTGAGCCCATTGTGTGACTTTATTGAGATCTCTTCTGAAACTCAAGATTAGATACTTGTGAGACTGCCAGGGTATTTTTTTCTGAGGAGAAAACCTGAGAAGCATGAGACAAAAGAGCATGCCTCCATTTTATTTTTTCTGATATCATTGTTGTCTAGAAACCAAAGAGATATTAAAGAGATCTCTGTTTTGATTTTTCATTCCTATACTAACTAAATAAATACTTTACATTTACACATTACATTTGTGTGTGAATTTGAAGTCTTTTGTGCTATTGTTGTAGTAAACGACTGTGTCTAACTACTCAAACTTTTGGTAGTTTTGTTACAACCTGGTTGTTTTCACAGATCTATTCAAAAACTTGGTTGACCAAAAGAACATGTTCTTGAAAGGGAAAAATATTTAGATAACTTGAAAAGAGGAGTGCGAATGAAAAAAAGCCTGGCTGACACTAAGGAAGACCTTCGTTCAGGAGACAAAATGCCAGTAAGTATATATAAATTTTAACATTATACAGTTTATATAGGTAATGACGCTTAACTTTCACAATAAGTTTTACGCAAAAGAATGTTATGATTATAGTTGTGTGAATACTGTATTTCTAATGTGTGACCTAAGATACTGTACATGTTGTTGCTTTCAACACGTCCACTATTACTGTTTTTGAACTATATTAAAATCTTTGTATGTTTGTAATCAGATGATCTCCATCAGCACAGGTACCAAATTTTTTTTTGTTAATGAAAATGTGTTGTGTATTTCCTTTTCGTATCAAATTAGTTTATTAATGTCCTTATTAGATGTGTTTGTATGAAGATAATCATAAGAAAATCTGTTATTGTTTAATATACATTTTTACCACTTAGGTAAAGAATGCAAAGCTTTCTCAAGCAGTGAATGCTAAAGCGATGCAAAATCTGAAGACTGTCCTAAATGTCAGAAAAGTCTTTCATTATTACACTAATAAGAATTTTTAAATATATCAATTTTTTCATCTAGATGTCTTACATATAAAGATGTAATTAAGTAAAATTTTAAATTAGTGAGTTTTCATTGCATCCTTTATTAACTGAGTAATGACATGGCAGATGAAGGAGAATTATATTTGGGGATGCCGTTTACTACATCAACTCAGAAGAGAGTAAGTTATTCAATCTACAGATGCACATGGATTTTACTATTAACATTTCTATAATAATTTGAGTTTTATATGTTTTAAATCCACGTAATAAATGTAATTGATATATAATATATCTACTGTATTACTGTTTCTGAAAGTGTTTCTGTATCTTTTTCATTTCATAACATTAACCAGTTTAGTAAAATTTCATCCACTTTTTTAAGCTTTAAAATATTCTTATTATGCACCCTTTATAACTGTCAGAAAGCATGTTAAGCATATTTTGTTTCAAAGATTATTAAGGTTATTTTTGGTAAGGGAAGGGGACAAATGTTGCCTCACCTTTGATTAAAACATTTATGCAAGAAAACATGTCTTACACAAGAATTGAAGCTATTACTAACTGACTGCAATGAGAAATAAATACTTCTCATCTTCAGTTTCCAGAAATTAAGGAATTTAAACAAGAGAAAATTACTAGACTTATGATATATTTGGTAATAAATAGTAACTATGCATTGATTACACTGCAAAAATTCTGGGCTTAAGTCACGATTAAGATTTCACGGTTTATTGATTTATGAATAATTTTCTTTTGTAATATCTGTTGCTATTATTAAATTGATTAAACTTGACTTAAACACATAAGTAGGACACAATATATTTTTAACAATACACAATGTATTAATCATTTATCTATTCCAAACATGAAAAGCATGTTGCATGTGAGAGTGGGCTTTCTGTTATGGTCTGACATCATGTGCTTATCACATGATAAGAACCAGTACCAGAATAAAAGAAGATACATGACTCTAAATTTAGTTTTTGTTTTAAATAAATATTTTCAGTTGTTGTCTGGAATTTCACAATAACTACAGCACTTGTGTAGATCCATTAGGCATGTCTATTTCAACATAAGCTTGAGTTTTTTTACATAGAGAACATAACTGCAATTATCCATTTATAATGAGATGTTGTTATACCAGTAACATATTCTCCTGAAATGTATCATAACCTAGAACTACCTAGTTAGTTAGTTTTAGTTGAGCTTTCATTGTAAATGAGCATTTTAAGAAAAGGGTTAGATACTGTATGTAGCTTAATTCTTCTTGACTTTTGATTAACTTTATATTGTGTTTAATATTGTATTTTGGGATATGAAGCTAATTGCCCTCAGTTTATTATAAATAAATACAGTAATTACTATAAAATTAAGCTTGACTTTCATTAAATTTACATTTGTACATTTATTCATATATACTAATTTCATCATGTAGTATATTTTAGTACATTCAAATTGTTAGTGTATTAATAATATAAAATTATTGCAATAACAGAATACACAATATATATTTTACCATGTTTGGCATATTTTAGCTATATTTTTAAGACATAACCAAAGTTTATTTATAATGTACTAATAGCTATATGATAAATGTATTTTTTCTACCATTACTATTTCAAAGATATTTATTATTCTCTTAAAACATAATTCTAGTGGTCATGTAATAGAAAAAAAAAAATTTTTTTTTAAAGCATTTTTTTGAATTTATTAAAAGCAAATAACATTCCATACAAGCAAGTCAAATTTTACAAAGCTAAGCTCACATCAGATCAACCCCCACCCATAAGATAAAGAGCTAGGCCAACAGAGTAAGACTTTAATAGTAGGAAAAATAAGTAAATGAATACATACATAAATAAATAAATAAAAATAATTAAAATAAATAAGGGAAGAGAATCCACTTCATCAATTTAAATGCTTATTCTAAAATGTTATTGAACCTGCCAGGTTTTAAAAAAGTTTTGCACAGATCCTCTAAGTGAGAATTAGTTTTTTTTTCCAGTTTCAAATAATATACAACATCAGTTACCCACTGACTTAAAAGAGGTGGGTTAGAATTCTTCCAGTTGAGCAAGACAAGTCTCCGTGCCAATAGTGAAGTAAAGGGAATTACAGTTTGTTTGTCCTTCTCCACCTTAAGCCCATCTGGAAGTACACCAAACACCGCTGTTAGTGGATTAGGAGGAATTGGGACTCCAAGGCTGCCTAAAAGGCATTTAAAGATTTTGATCTAAAATGATGTTAATTTGGTGCAGGCCCAAAACATGTGTTCCAATGAGGCTGGAACTTGATTACAATGTTTGAAGGTTGGATCTGCCGTGGAAACATTTTGGACAATTTTAAATGAGATAGATGCGCTCAATAATTTAAATATAATTTTAAGCTGAATAATTGTATCTTTTGCGCATATGGAGCTAAAGTGAATTATGTGCATTGCTACCTTCCACTCCTTTTCTGAGGAGTGAGAGATCCTTTTCCCACTGTCCTCTTGGATCTTTGAAAGGGAGGGACTTTAAAATGTTTTTGTATATCACAGAAATGCTGTCTGAGTCCTCAAGACTGGTCAATTTTTTTCCAGAACAGAAATAGGTGCAAGGTGAGGAAAATTGGGCAGGTTTTGTTTAGCAAAGTTTCTAATTTGGAGGTAGTGAAAGAAAAGTGTTGCTGGAAAGTTAAATTTGGAGTGTAATGGTTTGTAGGATGCAAAGACATTGTCTATGTACAAATCTCTAAGTGTTTTCCAGACTGCGTACGTTTGAAAGGGTGGAAAAAAGTGGTTATCGTGCAAAGGTGCCACAGATAAAAGATCTCAATATATTTTAAATTTATTGTAAATATGTAACTTTTATGATAATACACAATTAAAGTTCCATTATAAGGTACTACTTTGCAAATATAAGTAAACTTATAAGTATGACAAAACACTAGAATGTTTTAAATCTATTTGTCATCTATTTCAAATACATTTATTATTAAAATAAAATGTAATAATAGTGCACTTATAATAGATATGAAGTACATTTTTAATCTATTGTATGTGCATATTTATTTAAACTACATATACAGCAATACAATTTAATTATACTCAAGTATGCTTAAATTTTAGTACATTCAGGTATATTTAACACAAATAAACTTGATATTTTGTAATTTTTTTTATTCAATTTAAATACATTTAGCACAAAATTAGTTGTTCCAAATGAACACATTTGAAATGTACTTATCATTAGTTCTGGCCAAAGTATATTTTATTGTACTTTAGCACACTAGCATTCAGTACACTTCAGCAAACTTTCTTTCACCTGGGGAAGAAGTCAAAAAAAAAAAGGGAGAAAGTGGAACAGGAGAAAAAAATTTAGTCAAAAAACAAAGCAAAGGTCAAAACTGACAAGACAAAAAGCAGAGTGATCAAAACCAAATCACAAACCAAAAATCAAAGTCAAAGAACAAATAATTTCAAAAGCCAGGGAACAAAAGTAAAGATAATTGCATATTGTAGTATTTATCCAAATCTCAGACCAAAAATTACTATCATAATAACCTTTTAACCCATCACCAATGATACATTGATGTCTTGACCCATGTGCCTAGCAACCAAGACCAGCACCATGATGATGGAATCAACAAAATGGTGGCATCCATCATGAAAACAAAATAGCATTACATAAAATTCTATTTATAAACTAGGGTTACAACCATGAAAACCACTACAGCATTGAATTCTTTGTGTATAATGACATCAACATAATTTTCAAACAAGAAGGTAAGTCTAGGAAGAATAAAATAAAAAAAAAATCATTCGTAGCAATAGGATGCCTCCATTTAGTGACTTTCCTTCATCCATTCCCCATGCTTACCATCCAAAGGTGCACAGCCCATGTTGTCATGAATGCAGTGGTATAAAAGGTTCAACCCTATGCTCTGAAACCAACTGGTGAATCCAAGGTTTGCTTTATTTCTTTTGATCTAGAGTAATAAGACTTGCTTTGTTGTCACACTATGAATTTCAGTTTTGAATTCTGAAGTTTCACCTAGTTTCTGAGTTATGTTTCATCTCCTGGGCTTCTTTAACAAAAAAAAAATCCTGCCTTTTGCTTTAAGGCAAAACACACCATAAGGGAGAGGTGGAGACCAACTAAGCCAACTATATCTATCTATCTATCTATCTATCTAAAAGGAGCCAGCATGGTACCTAATATAGTAGCAACAGAGAAATTAGCCTGCAACACAGAAAGAGACTGAAGAGCAGTGCAAGTTTGGCAGAGTTCTATTCTTGTTGTGGGTGTTCTGTTGTCTCTCTTAGGGCACCTTCATAGGACATAACAACAGGAGTAGTATAGGCATTTAAATTAAGGAGGAGCTTTCCAATAAACTGCCGTATTCAGGAATTCTTACTTGCTAATTGAGTTTGCGTGGCAACTTTTCTTTTTTGTAGCTTGGGTTGCTACATTATTTTCACATGAGTTCTTGTAAAGAAGAATGTGATAACTGTAACCCAAAATTTATGGTTATGAGTGGCTGTTGGCCATGGATGGGCATTTCTTTGAATTTGACTAAGTTGGTCCGTAGTCCAAAACACTTTTAGAACCACTGCTTTAGAGTAAACTGACACAGTAGAATTTAATGGTAGATTATATAAAAGTATTTTCAAAAATGGCTCATTTACTTTTGATTGAATGAATAAAATATACATACTAAAATGACAACTTATAACACAAATGATGCATTTAGGAAATTAAATTATACAAGCATCAAAGAGATTACCTATAGCATTAATTATCTCAACTGATGACAGACATCCATTACATGTAGAACTAAACTTCAGTAAATCAGGAAGGATAGTTGCTTTGAAAACCCACACAAATCGCTCCAGAAACTCCTTTCTTCCTAGTGCCATACGACTTTTCAATAAGAAATATCGGAGATAAGGTTTTTATATATATCCTGTAACCTTTTTTTTTTTTTTTTTATTGTTGGTATAAATATGTTTTATCTAACTGCCTTACCTTAACCTTTCTTATTTCTATTTGTCTGTTTTATTTCATTCTGTCTGTTACCTGTTATTAGATGCAACTGAGAAGGCAAATTTCATGTTTTCCTGTGTAAACATGACTAAATAAAGAAACCTAACCTAACCTAACCTAACCTAATTGAATGGTGTGTTTGATGTCATATGCTGTAAATGTGAAAAAAAAAACCTGAGAGAAAATATATGAGAGATTTTTTGGTCATCATGGAGTATTTTTATCACTTACTGTTTTAAATTAGCTGCTGCTGGGTTAGATTTTAGCCATCTCTCACTATCCTTACAGAGATAAGCAAGTTAAAAATACAAATTAATAGTGTGGCACGTGGCTAGGGGTGGTACCCAGCCAGGACGCCTAAGAGGACTGGAGGAGGGCTCATGCCTCCTCCAGACCACGAGGGGGCGACCGCCCTGGTTGTATTGGGGGCCACGAGTACAGGGCTTAGAAGCTCAATCCTGTAGGGGCCCGTGGTCACCGCCAGGGGGCGTCCCTGTGCCTGATGGATCCTGGACCCCAGCACTTCCTGGTGTGGCGGAAGTGCTGGGGGGAAGAAGAGAGGGAACACCCGGAGTGGTTCCGGGGAAACAGCCACTGGGGCGTGTCGTGGAAGATTGCCGGTGTACACCTGGAGCACATCCAGGTATGGATAAAAGGGGCCGCCTCCCTTCATTCGGGGCTGGAGTCGGGTGGAAGAGGACAAGGTCTGAGAGAAGAGAGAAGGAATCGGTCTGAAGGCATACTGTGGCTTTGGCCTGGACTGTTGGGGTGATTGGTGCTGCGGCACTGGGTTTGTGCACTTAATTAACTGTAAATAAACGTGTGTTGAACTTTTAAAAGATGTCCATCTGTCTGTGTCCGGGCTATTTCCCACAATAGGCAATTTTTCATATTCAGTTTTGGTGTTAATGTGAAGAGCTACAAGTTGTCACTGTATTCTCTGCAGCCTATAGACATTATGGATCATACTAAAGTAAAAAATGGGTTCTCAAAAAGGAAAGCTATGTACAAATGCCCATGGGAAATTGCAGAAATCCACAGGCACTTTCTTAGTTTGTTACAGATTTTTTTAATGCAGTTGGGTTACTGAAATGGTATATGAAAATGATGGGTGTAATGGACTGTGATTTAATTTGACTGATAAATCTCATAGCTCAGGCTTCCATTGTACTTACCTTTTGGTTGTATATATTCTAACCTAGAGGTACGGTGTTGCCTGCTACTATTCTCAGTGAAGTGTTTGCATCTGCATGGTGGCTCCTTTTAAGTTTTCAGAGAAACAAAGCTCCTTTAAGCTTCTTGTCCAGACATGAATAGCTCCATACTCTTTTCTAAATTGAGTACTTGACACTTGATAACGCTTATAGTAGAGGAAGTAGAGAAAGTGATGAAAACCCATAAATAAACACCTTATAGCTAAATGGCTCTGCCTCAAGATAACACATGAGCATGATTCACCAAGCACTGTATCTTTACTCTGATATGCTGCAAGAGCTGATAAGTTCTCATGTCCTTCACATAAACTCTGTTTTTCAAAACACTTAGAGTCAACTTTTGATTTTCATGCACCTCTGGTTGCTTAGCAAACTGAGACATTATAGAATACTTCCAGTGCTGGTAAAGAGAGGCATCAGAAAGAGACCGTAGATTCTACTGTGAGTCTATTTGCAATCAGTAGCCAAAACACACAGAAATTTAACAAAGGTAAGGAAAAACAAAGAGAATTAGTTAAAATACAGAAAGAAAAATGAAATAGTCTGTTTTAGAGTTTCTTTGTTTTTTGAACCTTAAACATGAATCCATGCTCCAGTCTCACTTATTTCAATTTCGGGGCTGGAAACTGCATTAGATGCAAGGCAAGATAAGGGGGACACTCCAATACAGAATATCATTCCAATTTCAAGTTACCAATTAGCCTAACATAAAAAGCTTTGAGATGTAGGAAGAAAATTACAATACCTGGAGGAAATCACATGCAGAAATGGGGTGAACACACAAATTCTATAAAGACAGTGGCCAAAAAGTGGGATCAATTTGAGAACTGTCTGTACTAACCACAATACATTGTATTATAAAGAAGGGACCAGTAGAGACTACAGCTTCAGCATAAATAGTATAGTTTTGTTGATCAATGGCATAAAAGAGTGGTGACATGTTTCATGTTGGTCTGACACGCAAGTAAGCATCTCAACGTATGCTGTGTATGTCTCAGTACTATTAACTGCCAGAGATGAGTGAAACGATGTATGTGAAATTGAATTTGCAGCAAAATTCAGTGTTACGCTTCACAAAACAAGTGAAGTTTCACTTTTAGTGAAATCCATGCCATTGACATAGGAAGAAAGACATGTAGTGCCTATCTGAAAGTATTTTCATGCATTAATTCCACATGCATCTGCCTGTCACTTAGTATTTAAATAATGATCTTTAGTGAAAAAGAAACATCACTAGACTCATTTCCTGACACATGTAGACATTTTGTTTAGTCATTGGACATGTACTGTGTTTGTGTAAGAGGGTGCTCACTTTGCCTATTATAATGACAACAGGCACCAACCATCTTCTTTGTCTAGTAGCTTCTCCTCAGTTTCTGACAGCATATTATAAACGTGTGGGATGTAGTGTCAGTTGAATTTTTGATTATCTTGAGGTTTATTAATTGTTAATAAAAAATAATGTAGAAGAAGTAGTCCTTTATAATACTTTGAATATAAAAACTGGATGAGTTATGCTTGGGCGAGAGGTATCAGTGTGCAATGAAACAGGTTATCCAAGATATCTGACTATTAGAAATTGTTTTGTTCAAAACTTTGGCCCATATGGAACTTTTACTTCTTCTTCTGCTCTGTTAGCATGGGTGGTATTACTGTAAGCATTATTCATCAATCCATTTCCCACACCATGTATCCCATTAAAGGGTCACAGGAACATGTACATTAGGCCTACATATATTTATACAGTTAGAACTTTTTACATTAAAATAAAGATAACATAACTTTTTTGCTGTATAGGCAAAAAACAAGGGCAACAGGAGGCAAGTCAGAATATGCATGCTTATTTACATGTGTGTGAGACAGGCAGAAAGCAGTGTACTCTAGACTAAGGTTTAGTAACAAAGCTCAGGGCGAGTATTAAAAGAAAAGCATTTATAATAACACCATTCACATATTTATTAACAAATGTAGGTTATGTGCTAGTCTACAGCAATAATAAAACTGAAATGTTATTTTATTGCCTACGGGCAGAATAACATTGGCAGCACTTATTAGAGAGTTGCTGTACATTTTCTGGGGAGCCAGCTTCAGCTCGCAGCACACTTCAAAAATCAAGAGAAGTGGTGGTCTGGACACCTACATTCAAGTCTTAGGAATGTGGGTGGAGCAGAATGGTGCTCGGCTGGCATGGTTTGAAAAAAACATGTTTTCAAAATTATCCATTTTGACATCTCCACAAAGTACATCTATTTCTACAAACTGTTTACTTTAGATCACACCTGAGAAACATTACATCACTATTTTCCTTGTTGTATAAGCACCTTTTCCATTTTGCCTTACTTGCCAACCAGTGCTCACATTTAAATAAAATAAATTGCTAGCATTGGATTGGATGCACTTTATATTAAGTGTCCACATTAAAAACCTTGCACTGAAGGCATCTTGTGCCCACAGGTATTTTGGTGCAGTAATTTACTAGCTGCTGCAGCAATATACAATTACGATCAATTCCCCAGCGCACTGAGTTTTTTTTTTTTTGCTTTATTATGTGGTAGATAAGCATTAATTATACAGAAAACTTCAAGTTACTGGGCTATCTGTTAAAATATTAAAATAATGCTGTGCTGTTTTTCTAACCTAAAGGGTTTTACAATTTTGAAAAGTTATTTAAAGTCTCTCACACTGATTTGTGGGGATGTTCCATATAACAAGATACCATTAAATTTGTTTCTGGCTTAGGCTATTTATTATACGGCTTGGGATGACTGGGTCACTTAGAAAAATAATGTGTCATTACGCACAGGCCTGGCAGTGACCAAATCATCTGAAATATGCATCAAGTTTAAATTATTTCTTTTCCCTGTGGCTGACAGGGAGCTACAGAAAAGTAAAGAAAGTGGACACACTGCATGCTGTACACATGTTCCTAAGGGAAATAAAACCTTAAAAGGGAAAGTTTTATTAAATCAAAATATATATATATATATATATACAGTATATATTCATTCTAGCCAGAGCTCTTGGACTAGTATGTATGTATTGGTTCAAAAAGGTTTATACTCATAAGCACTAATAGAGTTGGGAATTTTCTTTTTCTTTTCATGTGTATAATAAAGCTGAATAAAACAAAGTTCACATAAAAAACTGGCACATTCCAGGATTTTAAAAACAGGGAGTAATCCGTTACATAGAACTTTACATTGAAAAATATGGGTTGCTGCAAGTCATTAGAAGTGACATTAACCTTTGAACCTCCAGTCATTTTTGACATAGATGTCTCTCCGGAACTAAGCTTCATCAATCTGCATCTACTGCATTGGCGGGATTAAAGAGGGTCCAGATTAGTTACAGTGGTCTTAAATGGACCAGCGTGTAATATCAGAAACAGATAATGCTGGCATTAGAAGCAGGGTCTTCCAAAGGTCAAATAAAAAAAAATACATTAAATGAACTGTGCTAGTCACTTCCAAGTGCATTTTATAAAGGCTAGTTATCATCCAGCATATCAATAGTCAAGTGACTGTAGACTCAGTGAACTGGTGAAGATAGGTCCTTTTAGAATTTTACTACACACACTTTGGGAAACCATGCTATTACATTATGTGACAGCTATTCAGAGACACATCAGGTTACAGCTATCAGACAATATGCATGGAAACATCCCATTTTGATTATATGTTTGGCAAATTCACATTAGCCCATGGGTGCCCTGCTATTTATGTATCTCTGTATATATGTACTGCATACATTGCTGGTTGCATGTATTAACAACAAAACAAAAATAGTTATATTTAAAGGTCCTTTAGAGTCAGAGAGATTGAAAGTCTTGTATTTCTGGGATAAGCCATTAAGATAGTCCCAGTGTAGGTGTCCACACTGTGATCAGATCACCACTCTTGCCATCGAGTTTTCATTCAGATGCAAATTATTTTATTTATTAAATAACTCTAAATAATGTGCAACAAGAAAGTTCAATGGATCACAGTTATACACAGTTTTACTCAGAACAACTGAACAAGAAATTTAGTCATTTTAAAGTTAAGAAAGCTTCCTTAGCAAATTATATATGCACACTGTTCTTAATAATTTTAGGCCAATTTCTAATCTTCCTTTTTTGAGAAAGTTGTTTAAATTCATATCACTGACTTTTTGCATAAATTATACTTTTGAAATATTCCAATCAAATTTTAAAGCTTGCCATAGTACAGAAACAGCATTATTAAAGTTAGTCAATGATCTTTTCGTTAATACTGATACAAACAAGACATTCACGTTAGTTTTATTAGATCTTAGTTCTGCATTTCACACTATCCATCATCAAAATGTAATATACTGCTTTGAAGCTTTGGGATTTTCTGGGTTGGTTTTAAATTGATTTAAGACATACATAATAGACGGAGGCTTTCAGGTTAAAATAGGTAGCCATACATTATCCTTAGTAAGGATTTGCTAAGGAATAGAGCAAAGTAGCATCCTTGGCCCATTACTGTTCTCCCTTTACATCCTACCAATAGGAAATATTATCAGAAATGCTGCGGTTGATTATCACTTTTAAGTTGAGGCTTGACTGCAAGGTAACACAAACCAAAAATCATGTTAGAAATCATGAAATAATTCTTGATTATGAGCTAAATTTTATAAGCCATATTCAGCAGATTACAAAGAGAAGAATCTATCATCTCGGGAATACAGCAAAGATCTGGAGCTTCACTTATAAAACTTATGCATATATGCACACGTCAAAAAAACAGGAAAAATGTACCCCTCCCCCAAAAATCAGAAATTATAAAACATGGCATACGCACAATTCTACACAATTCACACTTTATAAATCACAATCATATGGTATAGGTGTGTGCATGAATGTGCCTCGAACGCCACCCTGAAGCATCCATATATGGTGTATTAATCAATTTCAAATATATGTAATCACATGCTGCAGAACTTCATTGGCTAGTAGAGTAGCCTCTCACCTGTCACAATGAAACCCCCCTCCCCCACCTGCAGTACTGGGATCTTTACTGTTTTCACTTTACATGCTTCCACTGGGAACTATCATTAGAAAACATAACTTTAATTTTTACTCATATGCAGATGACACCTAGTTATACCTTTCTTTTAGACAGAATGACGTTTCTGAAATGTTCTTAATTAGATGTCTTTATCAGTTAAAGAAGTGGATAGATGAAAACTACTTGTCTTTTGAACACAGATAAAACAAAAATGTTAATTACTGATAGGAATGATGCTGATCAAAGTGATATTCTGTCATTGTTTAACTCAGTTGAAATTATCAATAGATTTACAAAATGAGCCAGCAATCTAGGCTTTATCTTTGAAAATAGCATGCCATTTAAAGCGCACATTGCAAAACATTCACAATTATACATAGTATTAAGACAGTATAGGAATCATGAAAAAATTCAACCTTGAGATTTTGATGAACCTTGACGTTTTAGACCTTCCTGGGTCCAAAAATACCATGTTATAGAGAAAGTATAGGAATCGTGAAAAAATTCGACCTCAAGATTTTGATGAACCTTGACATTTCAGACCTTCCTGAGTCTAAAAATACAATTTTTAAAATTACGTCTGTCTGTGTGTCTGTATGTAAACACGATAACTCTAAAATACTTTGACCTAGGTCAATGAGATTTTGTACATCTGGTTTATATCAAAAATAAGGAATCCTATCAGCTTTTGGGCCACTGGAAGTGGTACTTTAACTGAATACTTTCGCAAATTTTCATGTAAACTATGGTTATAATTACAGAGAGATTATTAAAATTCTGTATAGATATTTATGATGATAAAAAGCAAACAAATATGAAATTTTAGAAAAATTACTCAACTGGAAATAGTATTTTATTTAAACAACCATCCAAACTTTTTGTATCATGGAAATATAAATGTGTACACGATATTAAAAGCTGTATTCAATATAATGCATATTTTTTCAATAACTATTATTAATTTTATTTTAGTTTATACATCATCAGTTTAACAATAACATGTAAACATTGAACATGCCATGTAAATATAAAGATGTAATGGGAACAATAAGCTGCTACTTTCCTGTTGCGTTCCTGGTAATACATTTAATTCTATATATTTTTTTTATCATGATTATGATCATGATCATAATTAAATGTAGCTAAATGCAGTTTTACCTATAGCAATTTACTGCAACAAATATTATATAATACTAGCACTTTTTCTGTGTTTTCAGGTAACTATAACTCTTTTCACTTTGCACATGATCTATGTATGCATATGATGCATATGTAATCATGAAAAAATTCCACCACCGTTTTCGACCTCTCATAAGTGTGAAAATATCATTTTAATATAAATTTTGATTATAAATAGAGATAAAAGATTGTGTATCGATATTATCAATTAGCTATGATGAGAAACAAAGAGATATGATATTGGAGAAATACTGCACAACTGGAAGTGGTACTGATGACCTTTTCAGTCTCAGTATACAAGAAAGTTGAGGGGAGCACACTCCTGATTTTTTCTATTTTAAAATGTTTGAAAATTAAGGTGTTTTCTAAATATGCAGGATACTGTGAAATTAATTCATATATTTGCATTAACCAGCAAGACTTTTTTATTAACAATCTTATTAGTGATAGGAATTCGACTTTCGACACTAAGTGAAATGTAGCTTGCCTTAGATGGTGTGGCAGTGTTAACTGAAGCAACTCCTCTGAATTACAGCTTTTCTTCCCTTTCATTTAGCCAAGGAAAAAAGGCGGTGGTTTAGCAAGTATTTACTTGTCCCGATAAAACTGTAAAAATGCCGGTTTTGTTACTTTCACGTCTTTTGAGTATCTTGCCGTTGTTATTCAAAGAGTGTTTTGAGTCTCTCATTTTGAGCATGTATAGTTTGCCTAAGTATAAAGAGTCTTTTATTGAGGAATTCTCAGACTTAGTATCTATAATAATAACTATGAAAGGTTCCTAATTTTAGGTGACTTCAGTTTTCATGTGGCTAGCCAGTGTGACCCAAAAGCAAGAGAATTCATGAACCTCCTGCACTCATTTAATCTCAAGTCAGCGCATCAGCCAGCCCACACATAAGGGAGAACACAGGGTTTAGTGGGTTTAGTGATTTCAAAAGGATTATGATTTGGATATCGGTATATCGGACCACTTTTGCATATTATTGATTGCAGAAATACTGATAACTACAACTAATGAGAAGTGTATTGTTAAAAAATGTTACTTTGATACATCTGCAACTTCAGTGTTTGCTAATATTCTAAACAATCAGTCCAATTGTAGTGCTTACCTCAGTAGTGGCGATTGTGTAAATAGTAAGGTAGAAAATTTTAATGCGTGAGAGATTTTAGTGAGGCTACAGCTGTGGCCCCAGAAAAGACAGTTAAGAAATCCTCCAGCACTATTATACCTTGGAAGACATAAAGAGTGTCTGATTTAACACTTGAGTTTTTTCATAGGCTTCAGGGATTCTAGCGTTAAAGAGTGAACATGCCGGAGAACTGAGCGTAAAAGGGGAAAAACTAAACTGATAGTCCACTATGAAATATTGAAGGCTGAATATAATATAATATAACTGAATATATATTGTGATAGATTGAGGTCTCCGTTACCCCTTGAACCCTCAGACTAGACGTCAGACACCAGGTAAAAGTCCAAATATAATATTTATTTAGACAATTATGTGCACAAAGCACCCTCCTCTCCACAATACTCAATAATCAATAATAAACACAATAATCAATAATCCTCCACACTCCCAGACGCGTTGCCACCCTTCCACCCAGCTCAGCTCAACGTCTGGGATTTCCCATAGTCCTTTTATATTCCCTGACCCGGAAGTGTTTCCCATCCTACAGTCCATGTGATTTCTTATCACTTCCGGGTCAGATAAAAAGTCCTTTTCTTCAACCCGGAACTTGCCTACGACGAACTTCCGGGTTATAGGGCACAAACAACTCTCTCGGTCTCCCTGCAGCGTCATCTGTTGGCCCCTGTGATATCCAGCAGGGCTGTAAAGGAAAACTCCATTGTCCATGATTCCCTGCTGGTATTCGGGGCACTTCCATGCAGCAGGGACAGCTCCATCTGGCGGCCTGGGGGTGTTGGCCAGGGTGACAGGCCGTCCATATCCCACAATATATAATATAATATAACTGAATATAACAATGTAATCCAAGTTGAGAGACAGTCCTATTTCTCTAAAATTATAAACAATAAGATGGTAATTGAAGAGTTTTATTCTTAGTTATTAACCATCTTCTAATCCCAGCTCACTAAATGGAATGCCTCCTAAAAACTTCTACTGAAACTTGCAAGGCTTTTGCTATATTTTTCAACATGCCCTTTTAAGCACGTTACATTTTTTCACTGGAATAAATCGACCCAAACTATGTAGAATAATTTCTCAACTCAAACCCTCCACCTGTTGTCCTTGACCCAGTAACAACAGGCTTTTTTAAAGAAGTCTCTGGTGTGCTAATTGAGAGTCTACTTGTCATGGTGAAATTATTATTAGATACAGGTGTTTTCCCTGACTGTCTAAAGACTGCAGTTGTTTATCCCCTGTTCAAGAAAAATGATCTTGACTCCTCTGTTTTTGATAACTTTAGACCAATATCTAACCTGCCTTTCTTAAGTAAAATTTTAGAAAAAGCAGTTTTTAAGCAGCTAAATGATTACTTGATTCAACATTCTGTTCTTGATAAAAGTCATATTTTAGAAGAAATCTTAGTATGGAAACTGTACTTGTTAAAGTATTAAATGATTTGTGGGTTAATGCAGACAGAGGCCATATATCTGTTCTTGTTGTCTTAAACTTGAGTTCAGCATTTGACACCATAGACCACAGTATTCTTATAAATTTCCTTAGGCAATGGGTGGGCCTCTCTGGCAGCGTCTTAAATTGGTTTCAGTCTTACATAAAAGGTAGAAAATTATTTGTTAGTTGTGGTGATTGTACTTCAGTGCCCCATGATATTGTATATGGTGTAACACTACGATCTGTTCTGGATCTGCTGCTTTTTTCAATTTACATGCTTTCATTATGTCAGATTATCTCAACGCACAAGGTGAGCTATCACAGATATGCACGTGACACACACCTGTATTTTTTAGAACACCCGAAGACACTGACACTCTTGGCTCTCTGATCCAATGTCTTAGCAGTATTTCTGATTGGATGAGTAGTAACTTTCTCTAAATAAATAAGGAGAAAACAGAAATTTTGGTAATTGGCAAACATATATATATCAGTCAGTCAGTCATCTTCCAACCCGCTATATCCTAACTACAGGGTCACAGGGGTCTACTGGAGCCAATCCCAGCCAACACAGGGCGCAAGGCGGGAACAAATCTCCGGGTACGGCACGAGCCCACCGCAGTCATGCACACACACCCACACACCAATATAGCAACAATATTAAAAATAAAGTTGATCCCTTAGGCTTAAAAGTCAATACTGAAATAAGAAATTTAGGAGTAATTATTGACTGACCTGAGCTTTAAATCATATATTAACCAAAACTTCTTGTCTGCATTTTTTCACTTACGGAATATAAGCCAAAAAGAAGTGCTACATTTCAAACGTTTATTCTACAAAAATGCTACAAGATAAAATAAGTTTCATTACGACACAAGAAAGAGTATACAAAATAAGTTTTTTCATTGTGTTTTAAAAATGATGTCTTCAAGGTAGTGGCCATCATTAGCGGTAAACTCTTTGAGACGATTTCTGAATGCTCGCATGACTTGTTCGGCCCTTTCAAGAGGAATATCGGCGATTTCATGGCGAATAGCTTCCTTGAGGGCTTCAATGTTTTGAGGTCAGTGACTCAAGATAGCCTATGGCTCTCCCAGTCTGTCTCAATGAGTTCCTTTTTTTTTGCATGGATGGAAATTAAGGTCCTCATGCAAAATCCTCCTCAAAGACGTGTTGGAAATGCCTAAAGCAGAAGCATGTTAATGTGTTGAACATGTAGGAGACTGCAAAATTGATGCCCTTACAGCTTGGATGTTTTCAGGCATTAATACAATCCGAGGACGGCCTGGAGATTTTCTGTTCAATGTTGTACCTATCTGTTCAATTTTGGCCACCCAATGAAAAATTGTTTTCCAATCTGGAATGTCACCATTAGGAGGTATACTGAAGTGTGTTCGGAAGGCGCGTTACGTAGTGATGATGGATTTGTTGTTTTTGAAAAATGCTTTGACAGCGAAAGCACGGTGCGAATTGGACAAAGGCATGTTGCCAACTGAAAACTACAAGGGATCGCCTATCTCAGGACCCCCACACAAACCCACTTGGCTGCCTCTATCTCATGCAATGACATTGACAAATGTGGTACTTCATTTTGGCTCGCCCTGTAACAAAAGTTAGATATCTTACAAGACACTGAAAAATTAGTTCACTTTTGTTTTTAGTCGACTAGATAACTGTCGTGCAGTCCTAACAGGACCACCAATGAAAACATGAATCGGTTGCAATTAGTGCAGACTGCAGCAGTGAGAATCTTAAATAGAAAAAGAAATTTGAGCACATCTCACCAGTTTTAGCATCATTACACTGGTTACCCAAGTCATTAAGAATTGATTTTAAAATACGAATAATGGTTTACTAAGCCTTAAGTAATCTTGCTCCGTCCTATATTTTGGAATGTCTAGCCCCCTACACTCCAAGTCATAACCTTAGACCTCCGAATGGAGGTCTGCTTATAATTCCAAGAGCCAAACTTAAAAGAAGTGGTGAGGCAGCCTTTTGCTGTTATGCACCCAAAATATGGAATATTTTACCAATAAAAGTTCTCCAGGCTAGTACCATGGATAATTTTTGAAAAACTGCTAAAAATCCATTATTAAACAAGAAGGTAAACAAGAAGAAAGAAATATAAAATATAAAGTACCTCTTCCAGTTAGCAGAAATAGCCCAAAAGTTGATAAAAATCTATGTTTTGTACCTAATATTTGTATGAAAAATGTGGTTGACCTAAGTGAAAGCGTACTCAAGTTATCATGTTTACATACACACACACAGACAGACACACAGGCATAATTCCAAAAATGGCATTTTCGGACTCAGAGATGTCTAAAATGTCAAGATTCATCAAAATCTTGAAATAGAATTTTTGGAGGATTACAATACTTTTCCTGTACTTTGTATACAAGAAAGTAAAAATAGCATACTAAAGTATATTAATAATGTGCCATCATTTTTAAAACTATAACAAAAACATATTTTCATTAAGTGCATTTTTTTTAAACACACATCTATTGTAATTTTGTACACTTAGAAAGTATATTTTAAACGGAAATGCATTTTAGTGTAGTTAAGCATACATTTTGGTGTATTTTTTGTATACTTTAAAATAAAATATTATAAATGTAAATTTCCTTTTGTGTATTTAAGCCTACTACTTCACAAATAAAGTGTGATGTATATTTTGTATATGATAAATTTTAAACACTTTATTTTAAGTATGTTAAGGTATATTTAAGAATTACACCATTTATTAAGAATTATACCATTTTCACTTTAGACAATAGTTTTAAAGATTCTTTTAAAAGTAATTTTTAAAGTGTTAAAGATGAATTTAAAAAAGTTAATAAAATGTGGTTCTAATAAATTAATTTCTTCGTAATTATCCCACTGTAGAGTGTATTAATTAATAATTTTGTTTCAATTTGATGTGAACCACACAAATTGTTTTGACAGCTGGTAAGCTAGGGGCTTAAATTGGGCCAGCTTACTAGCAAAAATGGGCCCTGAAAATATTAAGTGAATCAAACATTTTTGAAAGTCCAAAGATTAACTGCAATTTAAAAATATTGGATTTTAATACACATTAATATTAAAACCATTCAACCATTCATGCATTTATTAATTTTTTGGGACAACGCTTCTAGACCTCAGGTATTTTTACTGAGAAGCAAAATGTTTTACTGCCTCTCTGAAAGGAGCACCCGTGGAGTTTTCGCTCTGGCATGGTGGGGTATATGCCCTCTGTGGTGTTTTCACACTGTATTTTACGTATGGTAGACAGCCCTGACTGGACGTGTCACTAAATAATTTGTACTAGAAATCTGATTTGAACCATACAACAACAAAAGTTGCAGAAAAGCATCCTGGGATGTGCCCGGAAATTTTCTGGGTCTAGAAACGCCTCTTTATGCCCACAACCAACCACATATCTCAGAAGCTAGCATCATAAAAGGCTGTTCTGCTTGTTGCTACAAACGTTCAGTAACGCGAGTGATGCTTCCAGTTTACAGTGCATCGAGAAGGCTTGTTTGCTAAAAAGTCAGCAGCACATTTTTTTAAAGAACAAATATGAAGAATAATCAATGGAGCATATACAGTAAGAGTTTCATTTAGTTTGTATAAATAACAATCAATCCATAAATACATGGGGAAAGGTTTCAAAACTCGTGCAGACCCTGGCACTATAAGGCACGATTAACGACTCCACATTACCTGCAGAAGCTGGCATAAATGAAGATTCACCAGTGCAGAGGGCTCAGAGATGAAAGCATGTGTTGCCAAATGGTGGAAGTGGCCACTGAAATAATTAAATAAGCTTCATTCATGGTGAAAAAATATAACAGGAGCAGCCGAAAAAAGAAAAAGAAGAAGTGTAGCTTTTTCAGTTATTATTGCCTGGCTATCTACATATCAGAGACAGCAATTCACATCTGCATATCAACAATCAGGGTAAGAACTACTTAACTTGGTGCAATTTTTGCCAATTTTTGTAGAATCACACAATTAGAAAAGCTCTTTTTGATGTTATTTTTTAGAGTCACATGAGAAGGCTCACTGATCCAGGAAGCACATAAAATTTTACGAACTCATATCATCTGGTCATCTGTGATATATTGTTTTGTGTTAACCAGAAAATCTTATTTTAGACCAAATCAGAAGTACAAGGCTGCACTTTCATCAAATAATGAAGATGATACCAGAGGCCCTTCCACCGCCAATATTTAATAAAAGTAAGATGTCTTGTCAGTTTTAACTATTAAGTACTTCATGCTTAACATGTCCATCCATCTATTATCCAACCCGCTATATCCTAACACAGAGTCACGGGGGTCTGCTGGAGCCAATCCCAGCAAACACAGGGTGCAAGGCAGGAACAAATCCTGGGCAGGGTGCCAGCCTGCTTAACATGTGATATGTTTAATTTCAAATATTGCTTTGCACCTTTCCCCATCATAACCTATCATTTATGGGGAAGGAGCGAAAGCTTTAGATTCATCAAAAAGTTTGATCTCTGGTTTTTGACAGATCTCAATGTTTTTAGGGTCCCCTGGAACCGAAAACATCAATATCCCGATGATGGATGTGTGTTACACGGTCTAGAGCAGTAAAATACCAAACTCAAAACTTAAGTCTGTTATGAGATGCCAACGTGTTCATTAGATTTTGAGCCAAATTGTGCAAGAGAATTGTGCAAGAGAAAGAGGCACTTTAGAGGAACCTTCAAATACCATAATTCTGCAATTAATTATGAATTCTACTCATCAACTGCTATTGTAATGACCTATTTTATGCTCAAAAAATTCAGCATCAGAGCAGTAAATAATTGCTGAAATGTTCTAGAATAGTTTAGGTAACTTGTTTCCTAGGGCGCAAAGCCTACTGACGCTCACATCCA
Organism: Erpetoichthys calabaricus; assembly: GCF_900747795.2. NCBI lineage: Eukaryota > Metazoa > Chordata > Cladistia > Polypteriformes > Polypteridae > Erpetoichthys > Erpetoichthys calabaricus. The sequence goes on along the minus strand of NC_041408.2, from coordinate 41,891,800 downwards.
AAATTTTTTTTTTACCTAGATAGTGCCTTTGTTAGCAAAGACAGAATCACAAAACCTGCCAAGCTGTCATTTTAACAATTTTCTTAATTAGGGGCAGAAAAAATAGTGCTACCATTGTGATTGATGCAATTATTTTCAGGACAAATATGAAAAGATAAAATAATGGTGTCATCACCATGGAAATACACTGATGTATGCATTTTGGTAACCTTGCTAACTACTTTATTTGGCCATCCTTTAGGCATGACATTCCTCATACTGAAGGTATTCTGTCTCTGCTCTTTACACTGTGTGTGCTCAGTATACATACTGTTCATTCATTCAAAAGAAAAGGTATATGCATGCTGATGCTAGATCAAGATATTTAAATTACACTTTTTTTTTTTTTGGATGACCCTACCAAATGTACAGTCCCACTGAAAGATTAACCTATTTACAACAAGTTCTGTGAGGCCTACTGCTCAACCATATATTTTTTCCAATAAACAACATATCAATGGTTAATGAATAGACTGATAATGCATGAAGCAAACATTTGCCCTCCTAGCATTGCCTTAAAGTAGTATGCATTTTGTTTTTCAGGTTTAAGTTCTGTGTTATGGACCACATCACCAAAAATGGCTGTTCTCCTGAAAGGAAATTCTACACTGACGCATGCAAGCACCCATGGATATTATAACACTTTCATGTTCTGTGACAAAGTATTTTTGAAACATAAGTACTGTATGTGCTAGGGTCATTTCAAAAATGTTTTTAAAGTGCAGAATTAGTTTCAGTATGGTTTAAAACCATTAGAATAAAGAAGATAAGTTAAAAAATGTATAATGAGGTCATAAAAAAGAAACTAATCATAAGAGGGTGGCTTCACACCCTAAAGAGGAAAGGAAGAGAATTTTGGAAGGATTGTTAAAAGCACACATTGGTATGAGTTGATTTCTCCAGAGTTAAAGAGCTGAGCTTGACTGATGGTAAGTTTTATTGAATCTAGACATGCAACAGAGTGCCAGTTAATGATTAACTTAGACTGTAAATTTAATTTCAAATATAGCATTTGAATTAATATTTATCTGCATGCAAACTGTTTTTGAGAATAATACACCTTTTTACAGTTTAGAAATAATATTTGGAAAGAAGAATATATTTATTATGTACTCATAATATTATGTGCCTGTTCCTTATTGTTTGGGAAAGCTAAAATAATTTTATATGTTTAGTATTGTCAACCTTTGGATAATTCCAGGTGAGATTAGGATGAGTTATAACAAATTTTATACCTATGCAGTCAAAACTTCTTTGATAAAGTTCGTGTGCCAGGTGGCCAGTGCAGTTTACCTTCAAGATGCACAATCAGGCAGTTTGTCTTCCAACTACACCAAGTGGAGCTATTGTTGATTATCAAGTTATATGCTGCCCACACTAGAATATTGAAATATTCTACTCTCATCATTGTGGCGGAACTGTCTGAAATATGGTCCATTTTGATGCCTTAGCTTTCCTTGTGCTCTCAATATGCTCTTTTGCCCCTAAGCACCCCTTGGCAGAAAGGCCAATTCACCACAATCTAAAAATCACAATAACACAGAGGTGGTATTGTAATATAAACTGTGAAGTGTGCTCATGTTTCCTTTGACCATTCCTCCAATTACATGATGTAACAGTAGGGGGCGCTAGAGCTCCCTTGAACCCTCAGGTACCACGCCAAACACCAGGTAGATGTATAATTATTATTCTTTTTATTATAAAAACGTGCACTAAGCACCCTCCAATCCACACTACTCATATAAATACCAATTCTCCTACTATACAACAATAATACACTCTCCTCCTCTCCCAGACACTTAGCCACACTTCCTCCCAGCTCAGCTCAGTGTCTGGGCTTTCCCACAGTCATTTTATACCCCCTGACCCGAAAGTGGTTCTTGTCCAACAATCCACAAGTCCTCATTACTTCCGGGTCAGAGTAAAAATCCTTTTCTTCAACCCAGAAGCACGTCGTTCCTTCTGGTCATGTGATCACGACACACTTCCGGGTTATAAGGCACGTAGCAGTTTGAAAGCCTCCCTACAGCGGCTCCCGGTGGTCCCCATGGTATCCAGCAGGGCTGTGTATACAAACTACAAGGTCCAAAAGGCCCTGCTGGAACTCGGGGAACCTCCATGTTGTTGGGAGGGCTCCACCTGGAGGTGTGGGCCGGAATATTTAGCCGGCCATCATTCACAGTTCCCTCCCCTTAGCGAAGTCCACTGGGGCGGAGCGTCCAGCCCCGCGAGGGCCGTCTTCCTCCAGGAGAACTCGTTAGGCGGGCCTTGGCTGTGCTGTCTAGCCTCCCCAGAGAACCTAGGGGGAATGGTGTATCGAATGTCCCTCCGATCCCCTGTCCTCCGAGGACAGCTTCACCAAACATGGCCCGGCCGATGACAGTTATAACAGAGCCGTTGTTCTCCTGGTTGTCTTACTCCGCGAGACCGGAAACACCTCCGGAACGACATTAGTCCTGTCTCTGCCAAGGGAGGTTTTATGGCTGCCACGGTGCTCTCCGCCCGTTTCTCTATCTTGTCAGGAGACCCACGTTTTATTTTGAGGATCTTCTGCTTACTCTGGGGCTTGTGCACAGTTTGGGTCTCTCTATTGGAAGAAGAGAGCCCCTTTGCTGTTTGCATGCCCGTTGACCTTATTTTACTCGGAGGCGGCGTCTTCAACACCACATCGCCCCGAGAGACAGTACCTTCCAACTGCTCCGGTTTGATTGGTGCTTCCCCTGCCCCTTCTGTTACCAGCGACAACTCCCTTATAATGCGGGTCGGGGTCTTGAGGTCCGCATCACTCCAAGAAGCCGTCTCGTACAGCTGCCCCGGCTCGATCGGTCCTTCCCCCGACCACTCGGTTATCGTTCCACACTCCCTTGTAGGGCACGCAGTGCTTTGGCACCCGCTACTTAACCGCGGGGCTGGATCACACTATGTCCCTTTATACTGTACGGTACTGGTTGGACTTACCTGTACCGCCACAAGTCCTCATTACTTCTGGGTCAGAGTAAAAGTCCTTTTCTTCAACCCGGAAGCATGTCGTTCCTTCTGGTCATGTGATCATGACGTACTTCCGGGTTATAAGGCACGTAGCAGTCTGAAAGCCTCCCTACAGAGGCTCCCGGTGGTCCCCATGGTATCCAGCAGGGCTGTGTATACAAACTACAAGGTCCAAAAGGCCCTGCTGGAATTCGGGGAACCTCCATGCTGTTGGGAGGGCTCCACCTGGAGGCCTGGAGGTGTGGGCCGGAATATTTAGCCGGCCATCCATCACAATGACTAATGCCTCATTAATTTTATTTTGCACCATGAAGTATTAACAGTATGTGAAAGATGTAATCAGAAGTGTAACTCATTTATATTTTTGCTTTTCTGTATTTAACTTTTCAACTAAATTTCTTTGATATTTTTGTTGTTAATAATTTAAATTATTATTTTTGGGACATCATCATGCCATCTTTTTGTCTGCAATTTTGTGTGTTGCTTTTCAGAAATGCTAACATACGGTATATTGCTACAAGGTCAGTTGTTAAGCATGTGTGGCAATAATAGGTAGTGTTTGACATAATCACATCATTGCTATAAACGATGGAGGACAGAATGTTAATACATCAAAATTCTGGATATAAAATCAGAAACACCACACAAAAAACATATTCTTTAACACATAGAAAGCAAAGAATGAACTAATTAGGTATTAGTTTGGTTTTGGTTCACAATTTTAGTTGTTGCTGATAGTTACTTCAGATTCTTGTGTTTCAAATTTACCAGTGCATTGGCTATTCTTCCTTGAATCTCACTTTCCCTACACAAATTAAATCTCTGCAACTGTTTTCAGGTCTATTTAGACTTCTCATACTCTAACAAAAAAAATATGAGGCAAGATCAAGGATAAAGAAAAAAAAAACTGAAAGAGACGCATTTCAGTGTCATCACCCCTAAATGACATTAGACAGTATCTTATGACTCCTGAGCAGATTTGCAAAATTTGTAAGTAATTTTAGCAAGAATGCCAAAAACCAAAACATTTCAAAAACTTTATATACAACTCAAATGCTACAGTAAAATAAATTGCTTTCAGAATGGCTGGAAACACACTGCTAGAGTAAACACTGTGGGGTGTGGCCATCTTTTCTGTTCCCTTTCTTCAGATTTTTCAGGTCAGGAACACAGAAGTTTCCAAATAATCACTAATCATTATGCTGCAAAGTGGTGGCAAGCCACATGTTAATTGCTACATGCAAGAAAGAATTTTTCTTTGTTCTGTAACCGTGACTATAATCATGCAATAGCAACATAAAGGACTGACAATGTCAAAAGCATAAAGCATAAATTAAGAAATCAATAAATAAATCATTAAAGGGTACTGCTTTGATCTGCGTTTCTGTTTTTGGGGGTGTTCTCTTGAATATATAGTATATAGACAAAGTATATATCTATCTGGAGCTTTTTAGATAGATAGATAGATAGATAGATAGATAGATAGATAGATAGATAGATAGATAGATAGATAGATAGAGTCAAGGATTCTAAAATTAGTCTTTGTTTCCTGTTTGAGGGTGTTTAAAAAGGTGAAAATTATTACCGTAACACCATCTTTAATGTATTTTGTGCATTGTTATTTTCATTGTGACATTGTTCTCGTGGCTTTTGCCTTATAGGATTCTCCAAGAAGTATGAGGCATGTGACATCATCGGTGCAACCATACTTGGGTCAGCTCAGACGTTTCTTCAGTATCTGAGATTGATGGATATAAACTTTCATCACATGCTTGAAGAATCCTTTCTCTTTTCTCCTGGTATTAGTTTCTATTCTTTTGTTATTGATCTTTGATTTTGAAGTTCAAATTAGTCCTACTGAATGGTTTGATTTCTGGCTTTGACCTAGAGTTGTTCTTACTATGTTTATCTTGCGGTCCTATTCATTAAATATATGCTCATCTCATCTCATTCTGAGTCAGTAAAGGAACATTCGCACCTCTGTGTTTCCTTGTCTTATTTCTGCAACTGTGCTGCCATACACCAGCACAGGTAACCCAAAGCACACTAGTAAAATAATTACTGTATATTCTCTGACTGCAGTTCAATTCATGGTGGAAGAAGAAGCACAGTGCATTTTTTTTTTAAATGTAAGACTTTGCATCTATTCAGTATGTAAATATGTGTTTTTGTAGAGAAAAAGAGCAGGAGGCCTGTGCCTTGGCATTCCCTAGCAAACACACTTACCTGTTGAAAACAGATGTGGATGAGCACATCACATGGCTCAACAAAATCTCTGTCCATGAAAGGAAATAGCTCCAGTTACCCTTTTTAAGACCTATATTTAAACCCAAAATGGGAGGCAGACAAATGCAGAATTAGCACTAGAAAATGCATAAAAACTGTTTTTTGAGCATATACCTGTAAAAGTACAAAAACCAATCAGATAATGAATGCACATTATCTTAGATTTCTGCACAAACATAGGTGTACATCCATCCTAAAAAGAACAGTCTACAACATTATCAGACAAGTTTTAAAACAGATTTTCATAGTTTGTAAGTATCTTTAAACATGACTGCAAAAATAACACATTTGTGAAAGTATTTCCTGTTCTCATGAAGTGTTTTTGCTTTGCCAAAGGGCAAATGCACTCTTGGAGGGTACTACTCTGGTGCTGTGGGATAAACAGTTAAAATTAGGATTCTCCTTTAAACGACTGCTGTCCTATAGAACATACGGTGGTATTGCTCAGGAATGTATTTTAACCTAAGCATGCTAAAAAATTAGCTGATCTTCCAATAGTTATAAGATATGTGATTCAGTGAGAAAATAGTGAGTTTTTTACAACCCTGCTAAAATTAACTTTCCTCTTTCTGAATATCATTATATCTGTTGTAATTTTCCAACTAAAGAAAAAAAACATTTTAAAAAACAGGTTTTTCAAATGTTTAATTCTGAATGATCCTGCACAGATTTGCCTTTCATGCTATATTTCCTAAATATGATGTGCCTATCTGATCTCTGAGACGTGTATATGTGCATGTGTGGGCTTGTATTGCTAGTCAGATGAGGTCAAGTTCAAAGATTATATTTGCTTCAAGATAGTTGGGTTCTACAGCATAGACCTTGTGGGGATGTGAGCACATTGAAACAGAAAAAATGATTTTCGAAAGGAAGTAAAGGATGCACAAGCATGGTGGGTGTCAATACTTGGGCCCCACAAGACTGGCTGTTCAACACGTGTGTGTGGGTGTGAGGTAACTTGGCTGTCTATTTTTCTCCCCTTCTCTTTATCTTAAGAGCAGCACATGACATGTTTTAGTGTGTTGTTAAAATGTTATGATTTGTTTCTAGATCTGTCCTATAGTGTTGAAGTACAGAAGGAAACAGAGTAGTTTAAAAATTGACAGAAAGACCAGAGCCAGTTCTCCTGTTTGGAATGCCCCTCTTTTCCTCCATTTCATGAGAGGATTGGTGGGTTGAAAGAAGTGGCAGCCTGCACACATACCTTAAGGGGAATGAAAGCTGCTTGTGAGGGGGTCTGGTTTCACTTTGCTGCTTCTGCCATGAAAGCTAAAAATAAATATGTAAGACCTAAATCTTTTCATTTTTTTAACTTTCCCATAATAATACTATTTGGCTTTGAAAATTAAAGTATGCTTCTTTGCTGTAAAATGTACCCACTAGATGATTTTTTTTTCTTTCAGGACACTTGCCTTACTAGTATACTACCCTATATACAGTACATTGATTCAGAGCAATAAGAAAAACGATGTGTCCGTTTTTTGCTCATTTTATTGTAAGTGTATGATCAACACCCAACTGTATATAATAAGAATATAATTATATCAAGGAGCTCTCCTGACTGGGAACTCATAACCCAATGGGAATGCAGCCTAAGTCATTTATTCATGTAACAAGATCCCAAAGATACAATTACAGCCTCATATTCATGCTTACGGTGGTCTGTATTTGCAATCTACATGAAGAATATCACTATTATTATTATTATTATTATTATTATTATTATTATTACAAGAAGCATGCATAGGCAGAAAATTGCTTGCTATAGGTTCATTTTTCCACTTTGTTTTAAGAGGTATGCACTGGGACCAATGTGTATGCACCTTTGGTTTTTAAGAAGGAACTTTAAATATCTTAAATAATTTAAATAGTTTTTATTTTTGGAGCCAGCCTAACCAGAGCATTACCTTCCCCAGAGCAATAGTTGGCAGTCCCCCTGGGTTGCAATGGTGCCTAGGACTCCCGCAGGGCTTCATGGGAGTTGGAGTTTGGTGCAGCCCTGTTGGGATCCATGGGCACCACCAGGGGGTGCTGTAGCTGCTGCTGAGCTCTACAGAGCAGCTCTTCCCCCATACCTGGAAGTGCAGCCTGAAAGAAGTTATCAATCACCTGGAGCACTTCTGGGTGTGTTATAAAAGGAGCCAGCAGCCACTACTCCAGGAGCCAAAGTCGGGAGGAGGAGGACGAAGATTGCCGGAGGGAGAGTGGAGGAGAAAGAAAGAGAAAGAAAAGGAAAAAGGATATTTGTGTTTGTGCTTAAGACTGTGTTGTGCTTGTGGGAACAAGGAAGGCATTGCACACAAGTGAAGAAAATAAAACGCTTGTGTGCTTTGAACCCGTGTCCTATGTTTGTGTGTGTCAGGGCTGGCCTTTACACAATGCCTTTCTGTCGCGTTTTGTTTAGTACGCCGTCTTGGTTGGGGGTCCTCGATTTCAAAGCACTTTTTTTCCTTTCATTATTTAAAACACTCGCACAGATACCTGCCTCGTCGCCCCGCTATGTCCCGCCCCGGTTCAATGCACCCGCCTCACTCGCTCCCTCTTGTCCCTCCCATGACAGATTCTTCTCAAAAGCTGAGTTACCGGAGAGCATTGATCGCAACCACAGTATGTCCCATTTTTTCACCTCATGAGACGCTGGTTTATCATTGATGTTATGGAGGAAAACACTGGAATAGCTCTGTTTCTTCTGAATGTTTATCAGGGATCAGGGATCAGAATATCCCTGCTTCACAAGTAACGGGTGTTTAACTGTTTTTATAGTAAAACTGACAAAACGACACACGTGCACACGTACACATGTACGTACACGCACACACACACACACACACACAAACTCACAAATCGTGGGTCGCACACACCAGGCGTCTTTTGGTCAATGATAAACCAGCGTCTGTTGAGATGAAAAAATGGGAGGTACTGCGGTTGCTATCAATGCTTCCTGGTAACTCAGCTTTTGAGAAGAATCTGTTTTATGGGGTGAAAAATAATCGCCTTTGACAGATACGCTTAATCAGTAGTATGTGCGACCCACGATTTGTGAGTTTTAGTGTGTGTGTTGTGTGTGTGTACCTGCTTGTCTGTGGTTTTGTCAGTTTTACTATAAAAAACAGTTAAACATCAGTTATTTGTGAAGCGGGAATATTCTGGTCATTTTGATCCCTGATCAACATTTAAAAGAAACAGAGCAACTCCAGTGTTTTCCTCCATAACATCCTGTCAGCAAATGGGACTAAGTTCCTTCCTGAAGCAGATCGCCCTTTAATGAAATGCTGTCAATACGGAATAACAGAAATCACCGGGCGGCTTTCGGTCAATGATAAACCAGCGTCTCTTGATGATCGCCCCTGACACATACACTTAATCAGTAGTGTGTGCGACCCACGGTTTGTGAGTTTGAGTGTGTGTGTGTGTGTGTGTGCGTGCGTGCGTGTGTGTACGTGCGTGTGTACGTGTGCATGTGTGTCATTTTTTCAGTTTTACTATAAAAACAGTTAAACACCCGTTACTTGTGAAGCAGGGATATTCTGATCATTCTGATCCCTGATCACTGATAAACATTCAGAAGAAGCAGCGCTATTCCAGTGTTTTCCTCCATAACATCCTTTAAGCAAATGGGAGTAAGTTCCTTGCTGAAGCAGATCGCCCTTTAATGAAATGCTTGCAATACGGAATAACAGATATCACTGGACGGCTTTCCGTCAATGATAAACCAGCGTCTCATGAGGTGAAAAAATGGGATGTACTGCGGTTGCGATCAATGCTTTCTGGTAACTCGGCTTTTGAGAAGAATCTGTCATGGGAGGGACAAGAGGGAGTGAGTGAGGCGGGTGCATTGAGACGGGGTGGGACGGAGCGGGGCGAGGAGGCGGGTATCTGTGCGAGTGTTTTAAATAATGAAAGGAAAAAACGTGCTTTGAAATCAAGGACCCCCCAACCAAGACGGCTTACGAAACAAAACACAACAGACAGGCATATGCTACTTGTATAAAATATATGCAATAATGACAACAATATTGAAGCAATGATGAAGCGAAAGGGAGATGTTAAACTTGGGTGGCCACATTGTGCCTGCCCATAAATCCCAACGGATGTATATATCTGAACGGATCTATCTGAATCAATATATATATCTGAACGGATGTATCTGAACCGATGTATATATCTAAACCAATCTATTTAAACCAATTTATATATCTAAACCAATGTATATCAACCACCGTGCCGCCATGTATATATCTGAACCAATATATATATACCTGAACGGATGTATTAAAACCAATGTATATATTCAAACCAATGTATCTGAACCGATATATATATCTGAACCATTGTATATATTTATGAACCAATCTTTTTTTCCTGAACGGCCCTTCATAATATATATAAGCATCTATAAGCTATATGGTGTCATTATATAGTGACAGGGAAGGCTTGCTGTATTTACTACTATTAAGCTTCTGTTCTGAAGCATTAAGTCCATCCTTTACGATATCAGAAGCAGCTTGAAAACTAATTGGTTGAAGGTTAATGACAATTCCACCAGGGTGGCTTAAAGAAGAATGAGTGTCCATGATCTTAACAGGAATTGAAAAAGGAGAAATTTGTATTTTCAGTATTCCCTGGATTCCTTTTATTGTGTTACACCACAGATTTTTTCCTGGCTTGAATTACTTTGTGTTGTTTTTGTTAGTTTTGGATTGTTATTTTAAATATTTTCTATTTAATGTCTTGTAACATTTAATAATAATTTTGAGCAAGTTTTTTGTATTTTTCTGTTTTTGTTAAATAAATTACTTTCATAGATTCTTCATTGTCCTTTCAATTATAAGCCAGAGTTTTTACAATTTCTTGCTGAGCTGTTTGATACATATTTAGTATTTTGAAATTTGAAAGCAAATTCCCCATTATTCGGCCTGTATAGGCTGCAGCCTGCAAGTAGCAGTTTAAGAACTTGCAGCCTTGGGTGTGAGTCTTTTCTGGGCTAACCAGTGAAGGTCCTGACTTTCTTTTGTAGCATATTGTGGATGCCTAATACCTCTTTTCCCCATGTTTGTGTGTCCTGTTTACAATATATGAGGGGCAACCCAAAAATTCTGGCATTTATTCCACAGTTGTGATTGTGACTTGGCTAATTTTTTTTCTCCAAACCACCTTGTAATATTTTTAAGAGATAATTAAGATCACATTTTTCAGCATTGATGGACTTGTTCATAAAAATTTTATTCCCTGTGGATAGACTGTTAATTAGAAACATTACATTAAACTGCTGAGGTGTCTATGGGAAAGCTTCAGGAAAAACATCCAGGGGAGTGGCACATCCAAAAACTGTTTCTTTGCACCATGACAGTACACCTGTACACACCACTCCACTTTGACAGCACACCTGCAGTATCAGTGAAATAATTTTTGATCAAAAACAACATGGTTGTTGCCTCACAACCCCTGTATTCACTAGATCTCGCCCCCTGTGACTTCTTTTTGTTCGTGAAATTAAAATTGAGACTGAAGGAAAGAATGTTTGGTACCATGATAGAAATCCAGGAAAAAACGCAGGAGACTCTAAAGATGGTAACAAAAGATGAGTACAGGAAATGTGTTGTGATTCATGTTTATATTAATTTTTTCATAGCCTTTCTTGAAGCTTTCAAATTGAGTAATACATTTTTTCTGGGGTTCTCTGCCAGAGTATATATTTTTGCCATCTGTTTTTCATTTGGAAACCATACTTAAAAGTTTCTAATTTTTTAACACTATTGTTGACACTGTTTTGTTTTTCCAGTGTCCGCTACTATTTTCAGGGGGGTATTTTTCGTACGTCGCTTAAACCATCCGAGATCAGGTGCCTCATCTTGGATGAGTTAATGCCAGTAAAACTCATCCAGATAAGTCGGTTTTTCAAACGCAGCTGTGTATTAGATTAGTGTAGCTGGATCTAATCATACGAGATGAATGCGCCCGCCCGCGCTGAGTGAAAAGCCCATATATATTGAGTCTAGAAAACATGATCAGCAAGTCTTTGATAGGCTGTAACAAAATGACAAAAGAACGGGCGCATTTTTTTTTCACACACGCGGCGCAAGACCTTTTATTCGAAGGACATGAAGAATTTCAAGATTTAATATGCACAAGCGGTAACACTGCAAAAGCAGCCCAAACCAGAAAAGACGGCTGGCAAAAAGTGGCCGTCAAATTAAACGCTAAGTAGTGTGCTTTGTACTTACTGAATGCAGCGTTTCATTTCCTATGTGTCAGATTAATTATTATTTAATATGTCATAATTCCAGATCAAACGTGAGCACAAGGAGAACATGGGAACAGGTTAAAGTGAAGTACAAGAATATACTTCAAACTGGTAAATATTGGTATATAACTATTTAAAGAATTGTTGACATAAAGAATCATATATAATATAAAAAACATTAATTTTAAAGCTAATAAGGAGGCAGACAAGCAAAAAACAGGTGGTGGTTCACGCGGTCCAGACCTAACCCCTGCAGAAGAGTTGGCTCCCCAGCAAAATGCCCATCGCCCTGTTTCTGAGGGCATTCCAGGGGGAAGCTCCTCCTCAGAACCATGTGGCAGGATGCAGTGGTCACTTCATTTCAGGTAAAGGATGGTCATTGCATATATTTGTCCTCAATGTGTGCCATAGGTATGTTCCATATAGCCCTCTTTTTTGTTGGGTCAGTTGCAGGGAATGTCATATCCCTTGAACCTGTGTCTGACCAACGAGATATTGACGAAGGTCAAATATTTGATGAAGACACTGTGTCTGATTATTCATCAGGAGGAGAGGTACATTTTCCAAATAATGTTTGATCAAACTCCACTCTGATCAGTCCCATGTGCCCCAATCACATTTGGAAATCCTTGGTAATGAGAATGTTAGGCTGATTGTGGGATTCTTTATGGAACTGTGGGTGTTTTTTCCTGTGTATTACCTACCTGCAATGGCATGATACGCCTCTTTTATTGTCTGCACACGCAGATGTCCAGGAAACACAATGAAAACCCGAAGGAAATGTTTCAGAGCCAAACAGACTTCACGAATTGCCTGGCAAACTGCACTTTTCGATAGATGTTCCGCATCGCCTACAGTATATAAAAAAGTGCCCCTTGCAAGAAACCTCAAAGCAATGCATACTGTCTGTGTGGTTGTGAGAGCCCGACTTCGCCGAGTTTGACTTCGAATATACGGAGCTAATAAATCTTTGAGGTACAATATTCCCCCTCGGCTAAAGCGGTATCTTTCGTACAGAATTTCCTCTGGGAGCAATAAAGGATCTTGCCGATCGCGCAAAACCCTCTCTATATGAAAATCTCTTCGTATAATTTGCGCACCAATATCAACTGGTCGCTCATTCATGAACGGCGAAGCCATGACTGGATGACTTCCACGCACCGTCTCTGATCACGTGTGTAAACTAATCCTGGGTTTGCGGATTTGGATGTGTTGCTATGACAACACTTCCAGCAAGAGTTTCAAAAAACCGACAGATCCAGGATCAGGCCAAATCGTCAACAATTACATCCGGCTAAGCGAGTAATCCACGTATGAAAAATACCCCCCAGGTCTTCATATTACGTGTTACAATGGTAACACATCCCACAATGCACTGGGATGGTGTGATAACGTCATCATGAGTATAATTATATAAAGGTCACCTCTAGCACCTCTAATTTATCTGAGATTAAATTTATTTGTGAACTACATACAATACTAATGAGAATGCTAGTGTTATCTTTGCTGTATCCACAAACTTGGACAAACCAGGAAATGCACAATGCTCACCTTTATACCTTTGACCCCCTGATATCATGCACAGCACAACTTCTGGTTGACCTCTCCTAGCAATAGCATCACAACCAGTCCACACAGAATGCACAAGATGGTGGCACCTATATCACAAATAAAATGGCAGTACCACAACATTTATTTACTTTTAAATGTTATTAAGAACATAGCTGAATAAAAAAATTAAATGAACACAATATGTTTCCAGCCCTCCAAAATGATGCCTTGATTTTTTTAAAGGCTATGTAACAAGTGCAAGAAATTAAAATACAACTTAGATCATCACTGTCCATTTTTTGCAGTAATACATTTCTGGTCAAACTGCTTCTGTAGTAGGTACCTGCATATCTCTTGCTCAAATGAGTGTAAAGTAAAATTTGCAATGACATTTTGAAAACATTTGAAACCTAGCTAGTTTCTACTGATAGTATCCACTGCTTTATGGAAATTATATTTTTCATTCCCAAATGGTTATAAACGGAAGCTTATCCTAGGAAAGAATGGCATGGGCAAGGAACCAGCCAAGGAGAGGACGTCTATTTAGTGCATATAACTACACTGACTAAATCAAGCATCATGCTTCAGCCTGATGCATATATCTTATGAAGTATAATAAGAAAGTGGAATACATTTTAATGAAGACATTGGGAGAATGTGCAACCTCCACACAGACAGTGACCAGACTGACAATCAAGCTTCAGCACTAGCCATTGTGCCACCATGCCTCCCTTAATGAAGTTATATATATTTTAATATGATATAATTTAAACAGCGTGACTTTCACCACATGGTGAGGTTTTTGCATGCCAGCCAGTAAATGATTACAATTAAGTCTTTTACTTGGCAGGAAAAATGCTCCAAACTTTGGCCAGGAGCATTCCACAGTGGGATAGTACAATAAACACCTAAGGTGGATTTTACAGGAGCAGATGGCTCTTAATGCTGGACAGGACCTTATGGAACCTCATTCCAGGATTTATACCCATTTTACATAGTTTACAGTTATAGAACTTAATTTAAACATTCATTTCCAAAACAGACCTCAAGCAGGAATGCGTAATTAAGAATTATGGCAGTACTAATTTTACTGAAGCACTGTAGTTCAGGTGTACAATGATAAGGATGAAAATATAAAATAAATTTGCTTTAGCAGAGATGAGAAAAAAATACAAACAAGAATCTATTTATCAAATGATTACCAATTCATATGTTAGCAGGAAGAAATTGATTTAAATGTTGCCTACAATGTGCCTACTTACAGTTACCCAGATGACCAAGTTACATGGAGAGCTAGATTGCTATCAGTCTTTTCCTGAACAACCATTTGTACCACCCACATAGAAATTTAAAGCAAGAAAAAACTGTAAAAGTGTAGTCCACAGCCTATAACTCAACTGACAGACATAATTACAAGGATGGCTCACTACTCTGAGACAATGTTTATTTTTGTAGCTTTACCCCTTTCACAGGCACTTTTAATATCTACCCCCAGCCCCCTTCCACAAGGATCCTTATTTAACTGAAATGGCTCCAAACCTGTTCCACCAGTATGCTGGATCGCTTCCAACAACTGTGTGCATTTTCATGAGCAGAGCCTGTTTTTGCCAGGTCTGTGATATGTCTGAACGTGAGTGGTTCCTCTCATGTGTGTGCAGGAAGACTGAAGGAGAACATCAGCAGTTATAGGCACAGTACATACACCATTGAAGTCATGCTAAGGTAAGGCTCGGGTGACTGCAATGATCCAGTGAACTACTTTAATTATTTTTATATCCAGAATTAAATATTGCTTTGTTATGACAGCATATATTGCATTTTTAAATATGAGCACCAGAAGTTTTTCCTGTCTCATTACATTACAGGAAACACAATTGCAACACAGAGTCAGTTTATCAAATGCCCATCATACATTTGCTTTTGTGAGTATTTAGAATCTATTAATATGCATGTTATTATAATAAATGACCAAATTGCAAAACAGATCCCATATTTGCATACACAAATTCTAGAAAGTCCATATAACATAAAAAGCCCATTTATTTTGCTCCAGAGCAATTGAATTTATAAGAACAAGAACTAGCTCAGCCATCTTTCAGGAGTTGAAGATGCCCCGAAATTGTGATTAACTTTTGTATAGCATAACCAAAGCACCTTGAAACTGACCAGAAAATAAACAAAATAAGAAAATAAATATTTAAATCTACGGCAGTGGACTAAATATAGGGCACAGGACTCATTGTGCCTTATACAATCCTTGGGGACTTCTCACTTTTTATCTGAAAACCTTCATTTCTTCTGCAAATCTTTCATACTTATTATTTTCAGAGATTAAAAAGTCCAACCCCTGTCATGCTGCACTCCTAATGACTCAATTTTCCATCCATATCTGGCATGTCTTTATAGGAGCAACTTGCAGCTTATCAGCTACAGTATTTACAAAATCTGCTTAACTTTAATTCAAGATTTGGTATTTGAGAAATTTTATAAATTGTCTAATATACTGCCAAAGTTACCATATAAAATTAGCTATTTGCTTTGAACCACATGAGTCATCATGATTTTTACACTTGGGTATATTCAGTTCATACAAACCGGTCATACACTATGGTTTGATATCATGCACATATTATTTGCACTGTGACATATGTAAATTCAAATATTTAATCTTTTAAAACAGTAAAAACATGTTTGTCCATGTTCATTCATGCTGCTAATCTGACTTTTTTCAAACTGGACAGGGACCTTTCCACCTCAACTGGTTCACCACCTCCACCTGTCTGACAACTCTTATCAGTTTTCCAGAAATGAAGCTACCATATTTTACATATTCCTGGGACAGTGATAGGTGATATGTGATTTATGCATGCATTTAACGTAAGTCTTCCTAAATTATGGGCATCATATATTTTGGGATGCCCTCCACTAATGCATACACTTCTGTTTCTTGCACTCCTAACCATTTTTCCCTCCCTTTGCATCCATATTTCCCTTTTTTACCTTTTCCCATTGTAGTGCTTCTCTTTTAGAAGCAGAACTCTTTGCATTTTAACACAGTTGTTCTAACAATCATGGAGCACTTTTAATTGTAGAACTCCTTTTGCTCAATATATAATCCTATCCACTAAAATGTCTATGCCTTGCCTCACCTCTGTTTATAATAGAATTTTCTTATAACCAGTTAAGCATCCTTCACTTAAAGTCTTCTATTATCATGTAAACAGTTTTGTTTTGTATTACCTTTTCATATGTAGCACTCCTCTCTCTCTGTTATCTCATACATTCATTTTTCTGTCTTTAGCTCTGCCCTTTAATTTCTACAGTGCTTTCCATTTAAACATAATCTTCCAAAATCATGAGACTTCTTTTATTTGGAAGTGGTCATTTTACATTGTGCAGCCCTATCTCTGTTAAAGGGCATGTACACGAATTTCTCCTGAAATGCACATAAAGCGGCACAGATGAATGTCTGCAAACATATCTATTATGTATCTTACAAACTTACTGTACCCAGTTGCAGGAGGATGACATTATATTGCTATTGGCCTGTGTATATGATTAGAATAATGCTAATGTCCAGGTTCAAATTCTTAAAAAGGTGTTTTCTAGTGCAAAAATAACCAGAATCAACACACTCAAAAAGGTTTGGGGCAGCCACCCGTATAATTTCCCAGGCTGCAAAAGTGTTTGAAGAATAGCACTGATCTGCATGGGCTGGAGTCCAAAACTAAAATGATACGTTAAGCCAAAGATGGCGGCTTTAAAGTGCTTTGCAGGAAGTGATGTCATTTAGGCCGGAACTGGAAGTGACATCTTTCTTGGGGCCAGGACAGGAAGTGATGTCTTTCTTGGGGCCGGGACCAGAAGTGTCATCTTCAAGGCTGAATCAGGTAGAATTTCCTGTATTTGGTCTGCAGAAATAACAGGCAGATTTAGTGCACCCCGCCAACCCCTGGCATGCTGTGGAATTACCTTCATTAGGTTCATTCAGCTTCCTCCTAAGCGCACTTGTGTGACACTAGGTATTTCATCCATTAAGCCATTTTCTCAACCCACTTAACCAGGACAGGGTTTTGAGGAAGCTGGAGCCTATCCCAGCAAGCATCAGACACAAGGGAGGAACAATCCTAGGACTCCATCACAGGGTAAAGTATTTCAATATCTAATCAAATTCCTAAAGCAGTTTATAATAGCATTTTAGCAATCACATGATTTTAGTTAATAATCATACAGTGTTGTATTTGAAATTATTATCTAACTAAAACAGCTTTCCAATTTTTTCATCTCTCCTTTGTAAAGGTTTTGGAAATATAGTGTCATGCATGTGTGCACGGGTGACAGCTTACGGGCTTGAGTATGTGTGATTACCCACCAAAACCGGGGTTGGAGCTGCATTCTAATCCTTTCTCTTTCTCCCTCTACAGACCAGCTGACTGACGGTTCTACATCTACTGATATCATTTCCAGTTTCCATTCTATCAAGCCACCATATAAACCAACACTCAACTTCCATTCCTCAGTTTTATTCTGAACTTGTGTCTGTAAAGACATGTTCGATTTTTCACTTGCCAAACCTTCCAAATACATGTGGTTACCAAGGTGGTACCCTAAACATTTTTCTGTGTTTTAGCTCCCTTATTAAAATAGCTAGTCTTAAAATGTATACATATGTAGCAGTCTCGAAATACAACTGTGTTCTGTTTATTCATTCCGCTTATATATATTAAAAATTTTATTTGAGACAGGAGCAAACCTGTTTAGCAAGTTTAGCAATAAATGATGCCAGTCTAAAAGACATATACTGTATAAGCAGCAGTCCTGTCCATGGTAGTTCCAGACAGAGATATCTGCTTATTCCTTGTCCTTCTTAGAAGCATCCTCCCCATATGTGACACAGAACAGACACAGAGATGAAGAGTCTATTTTAGTCTAATAAGCATGCAGAATGAGGAATGTGGGGATTCATCCAACTCCTTAATGCATCCCCTAACCTGAACCATTTACTAAGTTTACACACAGTGCAGTCTCTTATTCCTCTAAGCTGTCTTAGAACTGCGGCAGTCAGCCTTTTAACAGAAACCGTCTTTCACCATATTGCAAACAAGGTGTCACACAGCCCCAGATTTTTGATCAGTAATATGTTACCTTAATTCTAGTATTCAATTCAGTTAATAAGAATCTCTAACAAAATTAAGAGTGAAAAATAATACCGCAAAGTCATTTTATATGTCAGTAATAACAATAATGACTTTACTTTCATTATTCTAGTAAGGAAAGTAACATGAAGTTAAAATTAAAAAACACAAATATTTCATATCATGATATACCTTCTATAGAGAATATTGTCCCAAAAACTTTAGAATCACAAATTTTCACTCTTATACTATGTAATACCTATAACATCAGTGGGTACACAGGCAGATGAAATTCAAAACCCTGAGTTTCTAAGGCACACTGCAAACCAGCACAACATATATAATTCTTAAAATGTCTCTTGTTGACACTGCTCTTGTTCTAAATCTCTTCAGTGTATCCAGGAAAACTGAATACTGAGCTGATTCTGATGCATTGTTTGCACAATTTTAAACCTACGACTCCAGAATTGTGAGGCTGTAATGCTAACCACAATTCCACTGTAACTGTATATTCTTATTTGCACTAAGTTGTTGCTTCATTCATACCCATTACTACCCATACTACCTTCATCAGGGTTATGAAGTTGATCTCTTTGTTAATGTATAGTCTACAGGAAATTAAATAAATCCACTTTCTGGAATAATTACCCGTCTCTAATAATCATATCTTTCCTAAATCAAATTAATTATTCAACCATATTGGATAAACTTGATTTAACGATTAGTTATATCCTTATCAATATCAAAAAAATGAGAAATGGAATTATAAATATTTGTTCATGCCATACAGGATTGTGATATTTTCTGGGATGTTTTGGGAATTTAAATTTTGATGTAAATTACTGATATTATAATTCATTCACCATATTTTTAACACATATTCATTGTGCATGTAAGAGGCACTTTCCCAATTATGAAAAAATAAATCAATCATCAAGTTTGAGAAATGTGAGAATCATCAGTCTTCTGTTCAATTTTTAGAGTGATTTCTTGTCATGGCCTTCCCATGAATTCAATCAAAGCTCAAGAAATTAAGAAATGGCAAGTTTTATTCTGCTAAGAATGTACAATATTATGTTTCCTTTGCAAATTATTATAGATATTTCATAAAGGATTTTAGCATTTTCATGGCCAATGACAAATCTGGCCAAGAAAGTACACAAATAATTTGTACTAGCCAACCCGTGGCGTAGCATACGCCGCATAATTATGTATTGATGGGTGAACACTTCCTGAAAGACACAGATGTCCAAATGGGGTTGGTTTTGAGGATACGACTGTAGGTGAATGAAAAGATGGAACTCTGGAGAGGGCAACATACAATACAGCGTTTTACACGCTGCATACAGCGATTCACATTGAAGCATAGACACTGCTAAGACCATGGGATACCCCTCGCAAACTGTTTTACACGCTGCATACAGCGATTCACATCCGCGACAAATATGATTCTTCTTAGATGGTCCTGTCCCGTCCACCCTCGCTCTCGAAGCATACACACTGCCTGGTCATGTGCCCGCTCGCAAGAGCAACTAACAGAGACCCGCCCACCAACTGTAAGACCATGGGATACCCCTCGGAAACTGTTTTACACGCTGCATACAGCTTTTCACATCCACGACAATCAAATTTTTTTACACGCCGCATACAGCGATTCACATCCGCGACAAACAAACTGTTTTACACGCTGCATACAGTGATTCACATCCACGACAAACATGCTTCTTCTTATGGGGTGGGTTTGAGGATACGACTGTGAGGGAACTCTGGAAAGAGCAACATACAATTGTCCGTGACGGAAAACTGGAGGACCGCCGCCACGCCCCCACCTCCTAGAGCGAGGGACGGGGCTGGACGGCGGGCGCGCACGGAGGGCGGAACAGGGTGTGAGGGGAAGGACGCCCAGTGAGGACGATGTATTGATGGGTGAACAGTCATCTCTTAGTCATCGTTCAGTACGCACTGCCTGCTCATGTGCCCGCCCCTAACTCACCTGAATTGCTTTCGTCTGTGTACAGTCCACATGCACCTGTGAGTCACGTTGACTATTCATTTTCCAAACACCGCCTCAGTCGGTCTCGCATCTGCTACAGTCCACATGCACTTTGGAGCCACGTTGACTTTTCAATGTTCTTTTTGTCCGGGCCGGGTGATGTTTCCCGTGTTGAGTCTAATTAAGCCAAAGGCTCCACACCTAGTGGTGCCCTTCTGTCAATTCCTTTAAGTTTCAGCTTTGCAACCATACTCTCCCCGGAACCCAAAGACTTTGGCTGCCCGGCGGATCATGGGAATAACGCCGCCGGATTGCCAGTCGGCATCGTTTATGGTCGGAACTACGACGGTATGTGATCGTCTTCGAACCTCCGACTTGCATTCTTGGCAAATGCTTTCGCTCTCGTGTGAATTGTTGGTGGGCGGGGCTCCGACGTGCGTGTGCCATGATCGGCTGCTTAGTGAATTGTTGGTGGGCGGGGCTCTGTGAGTTGGCGTGCCTGGCTCTGTCATGCGTATCACACGGTCTGTCTTGCGTGCTGTTTCTTGCGTACCCTGATCGACAAACAAACTGTTTTACATGCTGCATACAGCGATTCACATCCGTGACAAACATGCCAGGTGCCCTGCGGGTCATGGGAATAACGCCGCCAGATCGCCAGTCGGCATCGTTTATGGTCGGAATTACGACGGTATGTGATCGTCTTCGAACCTCCGACTTTCATTCTTGATTAATGAAAACATTCTTGGCAAATGCTTTCGCCCTCGCATGAATTGTTGGTGGATGGGGCTCTGTCGTGCGTGTGCCATGGAGACAAAAGCGACTTTTGCGGTGTTTGTTGCCTGGAGAGCGAGGGTGGACGTGGGCCGGGGAATAAGGAGTATTGTGTAGACAAACGTTATCCGTGTTCCTACAGGACCATCTAAGAAAAGGCATGTTTGTCGCGGATGCGAATCACTGTATGTAGCGTGTAAAACAGTTTACGATGGTGGACGTGGTTGTGCGTCGTAACCGAAAAGTCAATGTGGCTCAAAGGTGCATGTGGACTGTAGCAGAGACAAACACGAATGATGCCGTGTTTTGTGAGTTGTCGCGTCCGAGTTGGTTGGCGTGGCTCTGTGAGTTGTCATCCTATCCCATTTGGTGGGCAAGGGCTCTGTCTTGCGTGCGTCTTGCTTGCCATAGACTTAGTGAATTATATATATAGATAGACCAATGAAGGTCCTAAGGCTTTCAGTATATAGTTCAGCGTTGCAAAACTTAGACAGGTGACTTCAATATGAATTACAGATAGATGTTTCTAGTGTTGATGTGGATACAATTTTATTCCATTGATTGCCAAGTATGAAAAAATTACACCCTGTGCATTCATTTTCAAGAAACTCTCATTAACAAAATTGTGATGCTTTTAGCTTTTAAGGTGATCTTGGAAGGGTGTAGACATCGGCTAGAGTGTGCAGAGTTTCCTTTTCTAACCTTCATAGATTATAAAAATCAAATTAATCTGATGATTACAAAATGCTGCAAAACAAGAAGGCTACAGTAGGCACTGTTTTTCAACAATTATAATTTTATAATTATTCTTGAATTAAGAATATAAAAACTGATAAGTTTTCATGTCAATCTGATTGGATGAAAATGAGTCAGCCAGAGTTTATCCCCCACCCCCCACCCGAAAAGATATTAACAACAATAGAAGTTCATGATCCTATGGATATAGAAGATTTTGTGTTAAAAGCTCATGAAACCAGTTTACCATCCAAAGGAGTCCCAGATGTTTATTGCTTGTTCAAAAGTTTTAATTAGGTGATTTTTTTGTCTAAATGAGCTCCCAAAATTCATAGTCTCTAATCATCGCCTGTAATTAATTTCTCCCTTTTGGAAAAGTTTTTTTTTTGCAAAATTAGGAATGAAATGAAATCTAACTTCAGGACATATTGATAGTATTCTGTAAAATAAAAAGACATATATTGTAATAGGAGTATAAATGACAAATTGTCAAAACACATTCATATGTATAAATGTGTAACCAAAAATAAATATAAATTTGTTTTATAATAATAATAATTCAGAAAAGGGGACTATTAGGTAATGATAAATTAAAAAGGACATAATGCTAAACACAAGAAAATCAAAGAAATCATCCATAAATACTGTATATTACGTTGTGTATGAATTCATTAAAAAATATAAAAGAATATACATTGTTTGGTCACAGTTGATCAGTCAGTTTCTCTTGTTGCTTTTAAGAAGTATACATGGCTACTTTACTTTCCATTCACACCTAAGAAGAGTAGTGGGCCATGATCCACTTTTTAAGAACTGAAGGTGTAGCAGAGACTGAAATCCACAAAGATCCAGTTTGAAGCTTTATCACAGTGACCAAAGTCATGCCAGGTTTCTACAAGTGCACAGAGAAAGCTATAAATGCGACTCAAGCAAAATTATCACAAAAGTGTAATAATTATTGACTTATCTGCCTATATTGGCTTGTCATTGTGGTCAATGCAGTTTTGTGAGATGATACCACCTTTTTAATATAAACAACATAATTGGTGCTATGTGATAAATAGCATAATTGTGTGTGACATAGTGCAATCATAGTAATGAATTCACAGTTCTACCTCCATCCATCCAGTTTCCAACCCGCTGAATCCGAACATAGGGTCACGGGGGTCTGCTGGAGCCAATCCCAGCCAACACAGGGCACAAGGCAGGAACCAATCCTATGCAGGGTGCCAACCCACCGCAGGACACACACAAACACACCCACGGGCCAATTTAGAATCGCCAATCCACCTAACCTGCATGTCTTTGGACTGTGGGAGGAAACCGGAGCGCCCGGAGGAAACCCACGCAGACATGGGGAGAACATGCAAACTCCACGCAGGGAGGACCCGGGAAGCGAACCCAGGTCCCCAGGTCTCCCAACTGCGAGGCAGCAGCGCTACCCACTGCGCCACCGTGCCGCCTCACAGTTCTACCTTTGGGATAAATTACTTTGTTGTTTGTGTTTGCTTTGGTAAAGAAACCTTTGCTATTGCTAGTTGATTTTAATTGGTTCTTCAATTTTTTAAAAAGAATATCTTCCATTTTATACCAGACTCCAAATTGCCTTGCTGTTTTTGGCCTGGACTGTCATAATGACCTTGGGCCTCATGTATAAATGGTGCGTATACACAAAAATGTTGCTTACACCTGTTTCTACGCATACTTTGAGATGTATAAAAACTAAACTTGGCTTAAAGCAATGCATGTTTTCACGGCAGCCTCAACCCATGTGTATGCAAGTTTCTGCTTGGTTTTGCAAACTGGTGCACCCAGTGTCAAAGCAGTGCTACTGTTTCTGTGTGGTCTCCCTTTTTTTAAGATTCGCATCAATGACATGGGATTTATCAAATTCACCAAAATTAATTGCATATCATTTATAAATTTAATTCACTTGATTGTAGTCATTCTGTAACAATATAAATGCTGCACAGAATGGCTAAACTATTCCAACTACTATAGCTGCTTTAGTGTTGTTAGAAGACATCACAAAGAATTAGAAGAAAGTGTATATTTAGAGATGATGATGACTGGCTTCTAAGTCTATTTCGTTTTCCAAGAGCATTCCTCTTGGAGTTGTGTGCTGAACTGGCGCCGGCTTTGCAAAGGCAGACTCTGAGGAATCGTACTCTGCCTGCTCGTTTGCAAGTTCTGTCCACTCTTGGGTTTTTAGCCACAGGAGCTTTTTAACATGAATTTGCTGACTGATTGAGTATTTCACAAACATCACTGAGTCGCGGCATGCCATCTGTATAGGGTGGTATTATCTGCTGGTCATCCAGGTACATAAGATTTTCATACACTGTGGTTGAACTGGGAAAATTCAAAGCGCAATTCGCAGCAATGTCTATTTTTCCAAATATAATCAGAGTAGTCAGCTACACACACATTGCTATTGCAACGGTACTTGACAAGTTACATTAGCCAGGGATGAATCACTAAAAGAATGAGCTGGCATTTCGTCATCTATAGCAGGTGAGCCTATAACAATGGCAATTCTGCCTGCCGCACTTGTTGGAAAAGGAAAGCAGTCCTTTCAAGGATAGCAAGTCACCTCATAGAGCTATGTAAAGAGCAGAGAATCTATCTATCTTTGGCGCCTTCAGAGAATGAATTTGCTTACGTACGTAGAAAGCATTTCCACTCGATTAATCTGATCTCTATAGCCCACAGAAAGTGTGTCGCATTGTACAAGCATGTAGTGTGCTGTATAATGTGGCACACAATCATTGCTTGCCTGTACCTGAAGAGATGAAGTATGATGAACCTGACTCTGGCCCACCAAATGATCGCCAAATTGGACAGTATTACAACTTCATTTGAATGTAATTAGCAGAATGTAAAAACAATTAATTAGATGCAGCATTTGCTTTTTTAACCAATTCATTTAATTGGGATTTAATATCACATAGTACGGCCCTTATATTTCTTATTTCATTGGCCAGATCTCTTATAGCATCCACTATTGCATTTTGTGACTCCAAAACAGTCTGTCAGCACACAGCCAGATGGTCGTCCACCGGTTTCAGAGGTAGAGTTTTGTGCGCAGGCAGAGTCTCAAGATGTGCTGGGCACAGCAGCAGCTGGAGTTGCATCCTCAGCAGGGGGTTCAGCTTTTGTCACCTAATTCAAAATACAAGTGCAAGAAACATAGTGAAAGACTAACACTAATAAACTTCTTTGTTGTGTTTTTTATCTTCTTCCACACTAAGACAGTGAGAATTTACAAAGGAATGCATATGTCTAAATTCTTTTCTAAATGCTCACCAGTTACATCTGCATTTGTTAATGACCTGCTTTGTAAAATGAGGCCAACTACTTGTGTACTGGACCCCATCCACACCACACTTCTTAAATCCTGCCTTCATGTCATAATGCCGACTGTTACAGCAATAATACTGTAAATACATCCCCTGACAGCGGTTTTGTGCCAGCCACGTTTAAAATCATTTCTGTATTCCCAGTGTTAAAAAAGTTTTGTCTTGACGTTGACAATTTTCATCTCTCGCTTACCTTTTCTGTCAAAAGTTCTTGAGTGTGTTGTAGCCTCTCAACTCACCAATTATTTAATCTAATAATTTGATGGAACCCTTTCAATCTGGTTTCAGGGCACAGCATAGCTGTGAAACTGCTCTCTTTTGGGTAACCAATGATTTGCTTATGGCAATAGACTCTGGACAAACCAGCATATTAATTCTGTTAGTTCTTAATGCAACATTTCATACCATTAGACATGACATTCTACTGCCCAGAATGGAAAACATTCCGGGTGTCTCTGGCACAGCCCTTCAGTAATTTAAGTCCTATCTGACTAATAGGCAAGAGTTTGTTAGTCTTGGCAACAGTAGATCAAGCTCAGCGCCAGTCACACAAGAAATTCCTCAGGGCTCTGTCCTCAGCTCTCTCCTATTCTGTATCTCATATGCTTCCCCTTGCCATAGTATTTGTAGCTTTGGACTGGGTTATCATTTTCATGCAGATGATACTCAACTCTATTTCAATGTTAAAAGCGAAACTTCATCACAGCTTTTTCAGCTCACAAGTCGCCTCAGTGAAACTAAAACCTGGATGGAACATAACTCTTTAAAATTAAACTGCAACAAACCTGAACTCCTGAAAATTAGCACTAAAGCGCAACTTAAGAAAATTACCTCCTTTTCAGTCACTCTTGACGGTGATCTCATCAGACCTTCTTCTAATACAAGGAATCTTGGTGTCATTTTTAATTCCTTCCTTTTTTATTCCACCCACATAAACCACATTAAGAATCCTTCTTACTTTCACCTCCGTAACATATCCAGTGTTCTCTCATTCCTATCCTTTTCTATTGCTGAGAAACTTGTACATGCTTTTATCACATCCCGCATCAATTATTGTAACTTCCTACTGGCAGGTGTCCCTTCTAATCTTATATCACAGCTCCAGCCGATTCAAAACTCTGCTGCAAAAATCCTTACACGAACCAGCAACAGCAAGCACATAACACCCATCCTGCTTTGC
The DNA here is from genome assembly GCF_900747795.2 of Erpetoichthys calabaricus. Classification (NCBI taxonomy): domain Eukaryota; kingdom Metazoa; phylum Chordata; class Cladistia; order Polypteriformes; family Polypteridae; genus Erpetoichthys; species Erpetoichthys calabaricus. The sequence continues at coordinate 41,865,516 of NC_041408.2, read as the reverse complement.
CATCACTGGCTTCCTGTGCTCTTACAATATTGAATATAGAATTCTATTATTAACCTACAGATCTTTAAATGGCCTCACACTGACTACATCAGTGACCTTCTCCATCACTATGCTACTGTTCGCTCACTAAGATCCTCTGATTCTGGCAATTTTGTTGTGCCCCACACTAACATGCACTCTGTGGGTGACATGGTCTTCAGCTGTACAGCACCCAGACTTTGAAATGAGCTGTCTAAATTAATTAGATCAGCTGACTCAATTCATTCCTTTAAAAAAACAACGTAAAGCTCATCTATTAAGGAAGGCTTTTAACTTAACCTGACATTCTGCCTCCTCTTTCAGTTTACCCTCTCTTTCCAGATACTTAGTATAATTTGTGTTTGTGTTGTATCACAAATGATGTTATTTGTTCAGGCTTTTCTTTTAGTATTGAATTTAGTGTTCTACACAGAAATATTTGTACCCAATGTTACATATACCCTGCTGTTTAAATACCTGCCCTGAGCATGGGAATGATGCTATATAAATAAAATGCATTATTATTAGTAGTAGTAGTATTATTAAGCTGTGTGCTGCTAATTTTTATAGTCAGAATTTAACATTGCAATACATCATGTAACTAGCATTGGGCATAGCAAATATAAGCAATATGGCAAAAATCAATATAGAAAAGTGGTGACAACATCACACTAAAAGGAAAACTGGACCTGTCAGTACAATGATTGTACAACTGAACTTAACAGAATTCCCTATGGAGAAAAAAACACCAGACTCCCAACATATTTCCTATTCGCATTCGCCTGCAATGTCTCTCCTAACTTTACTCTCAAAAATCCCTCTGGTGTGAACTGGTTTTAAACCACCTTCCAGAGTTACGATTCCTTAAGACTGTTCCACAGAATGAAAAAAAGGCAGAGATAGGGAAAGGTGATGAATCATAACCAAAAGAAATAAAGGAGTCAAACAATTTTTTTAAACAATAGGAAACTTTAAGCCAAAAATCAAAGTAAAAAAAGACAGAGCTAGCCAGAAATCAGAAACCAAAAGTATTTTAAAAAATACACACTGGGTGTTTTTCAGAAAGTATTAACAATATTGTACTGTGTGCTTACTGCGAAACTGACTTTTGTACTATTGTACCTTTGATATCATTGTGTGCAACTACCAATGCCAGGTTACTGTGCCACAGCAACGGTTATCAGAAATGGTGGTGCCCTCTAAAAAAAACCAAGATGGCATAAATAGTAAATTAAAAATAAAACCAACACTAAACCAATATCTTTTAAACAGAAATATTACCAAATTATATTAAATATGAATACTTTATACTTTCAAACATTACAATAAAATAACAATGACCATAAGAAAAATGCTAAAGCACAGACTAAATTGAAATAGCAAATCTACTCTGTAGCAAATCATAACACTTAATAAGCACTAAGTGAAGTGAGCCACTTAACTGGTACAGAAAAAATAACAACAGGGTAACAATGACCTGCCTCTTTTTACCTTAAGAAAAGTAATTCCCAAGACACATCATAGTTCTGTACAAGACTACTAAACTGATAAAACTCCTTGCCATAATATGTAATACTTTACATGTTTGCCTTCTTGCACTAATGAAACAAATAAGAGCAGTATTATGAATAAACATTAATTAACATTCATTGTTTCTAAAAGAGATTTACACATTTTAAATAACAGGCTGTTAAAAAAAAGATAGGTTTAACACATAAAAATGGATGGGAACCAAAGGAATCTCCATTTAATAGCAACTTGGCTAAGTTATGGAGGCTTAAAAACAAATGAACAATTTATAATAAACGTCTACAGTCAATTGGAAGTACCTTTGATGTTGGTTGACTCCAACTAAACAGTAACTTGCTGTTTTGGCTGGTCTTTTATTGCTGAAGAACATAATATTATGCTAGAAGTACAAGCAAGATGATTATTTTTGTAACCAAGAGAAGAGACATACTCAAAGGCAAAATGGAATGAAAAATGGCAGTGCAAAAGATCAGAAAATAAAACAAAAATGTGAAGCAAATATCAAAAAGCTAGGATTCTAATTATAAATTACAAATGCACAAGGCAAAATGGTTTCTTTTAGAATCTGTCAGCTCATATAAAGAGATGATGGTAACATGAAGCCAGAATCAGTCAGAACAGAAAACCTGGTCAGTGCCAAAAAAGACTAACAACAAGGTGGGCCGGGATTACAAGTTTTTTCATAGGCTTCGGTAATTCTAGTGTTAATGCAGTCAGTACAGCTGTGCAGTAGCTAAAATTTTCAAAAGTGTACTCTTCAAACCAGGCCCAATAAGAGATATTTTACAGCCTCACATATGAGACAGGTATTGTACTTGTAACACCTGAAAATAATATAAACACCTTCTGATTTCCTGCGGTGGGTTGGCACCCTGCCCGGGATTGGTTCCTGCCTTGTGCCCTGTGTTGGCTGGGATTGGCTCCAGCAGACCCCCGTGACCCCCCTTTCTGATTTCTATATTAGCAGAGGTATTCTTGTAAATCATCTTCAAAAACTCATTAAACTATTTAATTGGTAATATTCATTTTCATTTTAACTAAAGAGCAAAGAACATTCATTCAGTAATGTATGACAGCCAAGTAGCAGATACATAGACATTCTCCAAAAGAGTGAGAGTGTGGATCAAACAAAAACTGCAACAAGAGCAGTAATTGTGTTCAACTTAAAGTAAATGTAAAAAGTTGAGTAGATGCAGAAAGATTACAGCATTATAAAATACAAATAACACATGGGTCAACTGAGAATTAAAGTCATAAGCAAAAACACAAATTCAAAAGCACAAGTAAGAAAAAAAGAAACACACCAAAAGAGGTTCACATTAATCAACCATGACAGAGACACCCATTTAAAATTGCTAAAGTCCACACTTGTGAGTCTGTGACTGCAGAATAACTGATTTTGCCACAGAACAGCAGTCCTGATTGACAATAGGAATGTGGCAGTGGGTGTGTCTAAACATGAAACCTAACAACCATTGGGGAAGTCCTAGAGTGTACTGTAGAGATAAATGCATGTTCATATTTTCCCCATGTAGTGATTATATCCGGTACTGCAAATGTTATACCAGGTAGCAGGGATATAGCTGATTGAATCGTTGGATTTAACCATCAGGTACATCTCCATTGTGATCTATGGTTATGCCATTTGTTTCTAGTAAATGAAAGAATAAGATCACGATAACATGATCAAACTGAGGATCCTCCACAGGGTTGTGAGGCTCACTGTGATGGAGGAAGAGTTTGAAAATCATAGGACCTCAGTGTAAAGCTCTTGCTAGTCCAAATTGAAAGGAGCAAGATGAGGTGGAAAGGGCAACTAATGAGAGTGCTCTCTGGGAACTTCTGCAGCAGGCTGAGTATAATCATCTAGAAGAAAACCCAAAATGTCACTGTCACTTGTCTTTAATATGAATTGCTAAACATGTTTTATTGATTGAACTTACTTCCTTATCTGTGATATTCTCAACTTATCTAAATTTCTCAGCCTCATTTCCTGGTAAAGAGCCACGGTAGCAGCAGGCCAAGCAAGCTTGCCCAGACTTCCCTGTCCTTAGATACAGATTCCAGCTCTTCCTGGCCAACTCCCAAGCTTTTCTTAGCCATTTGAGAGATTTAATCCCTTCAGCATGTCCTGGGTCTGCCACAGGGTCTCCGCCCATTATAGGGGGAGCTGCCAGGCGCATCCTTATGACATGCCCATTACCTCAGCTCTACTCTAAGTATCTCCCAAATTACTGAGCTTCTCACCTTATCACAGAATGAATGACAGCCAAGCTACATTTAGAAGAAACCTGTTTTTTCCTGTTGTACTTCTGATCTCATTCTTTTGGTCAATATTCACAGCTCATGACTATAAGTGAGCAAAAGGTTGTAACTTGACCTGTAAACTGAGAACGTTGTTGTTAAACAGCTCCCACTTCGTCACCACTGACTTGCTGCTCCAATTCATTTGCCAATCTAACGCTCTCTTTTTTTGTCACTCATGAACAACTCTTTTTCCCCCCTCACCTGGAGAGAGCTATCCCCCCTTTTCCAAGGGAAATGTCTTGTGATATTTTTCATGTTATTCCTGATTCCCTTTTAAACTCTGATACTAACTCTGAAAGGCACAATATACTGTAAAATAATTTTTTCATTGACTTCCTTGAATTTATGTAGGGTACAGAATGCTGAAATCTTTGTTATTCTGTTCAATCCACTCTGAAGGTCTAGTTTAGTTTAACTTATGTATATGCCAAAGTCTGCCTCAGGTTTGGCGGTACACGCAGCCTTTTTGTATACGGTACTTAATTTGTCTTTAGTTGTCCCAGTGTTCATTACTGAAATTATGTGTTCCAATCTTAAGGAAAAGTACTATAAAAAATGCTTGACAGTTGCTTCATATGCTGAAGCAATCTTCTTTTGAAAAGGTCAGAAATATCAATTTAATAAGTTGGTCTGCGACCTCTTGGCATGGGATCTATGCATCGCATTAAAGTAAGAATGCTTGGAAGGACTCAGGGCCATCTGCCAAGAAGTTATTTTCTACCTGTATTGTACTGAAAATGCAGATGCTTTTTAATTATATGTGTAGTTAAATAACATTAAAGCTTTTATCTGTAGATAAGGCTTTTTAAAATTCCACTAGAATATGACATCTAATTGTGTGGTCACTGTTAACTGCATTTCTATATTTCAAGCTGTGCTTGACTTTCTTTTTTTTTTTTCTTTTTTTTTTTAAGCCTCGCCAGTTGTCGGCATGTCTCTTATCTGTATGTGCATGTATGCCAAAATTTGACACAGTCAGCGCATGACATAGGTCAAGTGAGGGAAACCGCTTCCTTCAAAAAAGCAAACTGAGAGGGGATGGTGACTGCTAGTATGGCTTCTTCTTAATCAGAGGCCAGCTGTTCATGGGAGCTATTTCCCTCAATGAATTAAGAGCAACAGGGCATTCCACATGCGTGGCATATTTTTCACAAAAAATCCTCACATGGTCTGTTTGACAGTTTTTCTATTGTTCCATTTTCTGGCTTGCTTAAAAATTAAGTACTGTACGTCCCATGAAATGTTTTTATGTGAACATATCATGATTTGGGTTTCATTTAAACAATATCTATAGTAAGTTTGATATAATGTATACATAATACATTTTTCATTTTACAGTACTGGTGTACAATTTATTTATTTATTTATTTTAATTTTATTGAATTTATTAAAATCAAATAACATTCCATACAAGCAAGTCAAGTTTTCAAAACTAGGTTCGAAACAAATCTACCCCCACCCTTGAGAAAGAGAGCTAGGCCAACAGAATAAAACTATAATAGTAGGAAAAGTAAGGAAAAAATAATTAAATACATAAATATAATAAAAAAAGGGAAGAGAATCCAATTCCTCAATTTAAATGCTTTGCACACATGGACCTAGAGTGAATTATGCATGGCTGCCTTCCACTCCTTTTCTGAAATGTTGAGTAAGAGATCCTTTTCCCACTGTACTCTGGGATCTTTGAAAGAGAGGGACTTTAAAAGTTTTTTACATACTGCAGAAATGCTTTCTGAGCCCTCAAGAATGATTAATATTTTTTCCGGAATAGAGGTTGGTGGGAGGTGAGGAAAATTGGGCAGGTTTTGTTCAACAAAGTTTCAAATTTGGAGGTAGTGAAAGAAATGTGTTGCTGGAAAGTTAAATTTGGAGTGTAATTGTTCGTAGGATGCAAAGACATTGTCTATGTACAGGTCTCCAAGTGATTTACTCCCAAATGTTTTCCAGACATTAAAAACGGTGTATGTTTGAGAGGGTGGAAAAAGGTGGTTGTTGTGCAGAGGTACTTCCTCTGAAGTACTTCCTACATTGGTTCCAAGTTCTGAGTGAATGAAGCACAATTGGATTGTTAGTATATTGGTGATAGCTTGTACTTAATGGAGTACAAAGCAAAGAATATAAACAAGTACTGTAAGATTTTATTTCTATTGCAGACCAAGCCTGTGTATGTTCATCTATTTGTGTTCAGGTTTTTATAGCTTGTATATTTGCTGCCCAGTAATAAAATTGAAAGTTAGGAAGAGCCATTCCACCTTCTACCTTAAGTCTTTGTAGGGTCGCCATTTGGATACGTGGATGTTTTGAATTCTAAATAAATTAGGTTATGATTGACTTCTTGCTTTTTAACCTTCATCTTGTGTTGAACCTCCTGGGGTTGAGTAAATACAGGATACCTCAGGATGATAAAAAGAAGAGAAAAAAACAACAGCACTGCTAACTGAGTTCTGCTTCAGACGTTCATCTCCCGTTACGGACGAGACCAAAATCCACAATCACTGTTGTACATTTTAAATATATTTAAACGCAAATTTCTCATACAGCAAACGTTGGTACATCCCTACATTTACCACCTCTTCAAAAATCTAAAGATAGAAAAAACGAATGATTAGAACATCATTAAAGAGGATCTTGGGGGAACCTGTCTCATTAATTTCAGACATTCACAATGTAGTTTAGTTTGCTGGTGCAAATTTTCCAATTTTTCAGTTGCAGGGGCTCAAAACCTTTGACATATGACAGAAAGTATAACAACAAGAATAATTTATTTCTTGTATAGGCAAAAAGCACGCAATGAGACACAGTATCAGATTTAATACACCATTTTTTGACAACCCACCAACCTTGAAACCCTAAGAAGACAAGCAAAAACTCCCAAAAAAAGACACGTGTAGGTAAAAAAATGGAAGAACACTTGGGAAAGGCACTTCAGAGAGAGCCCCCCTTCCAGGTAGGTTGGACGTGTGTTAACAAATGGAGTAAATGCAATACAAGGAACAGAACCCAAAAACTCTTCTTCACAGAGCTAGATGGCTGATCTATCTTCGCTATCTCAGATATACAATACAATAGTGCAATACAGTAGTACAAGCTACAAGGCAAAATGCAAGAATAGCTTATATCACTCACTAAATACAGAACTATTATATATGATCTTGGCCAACCTTGGCCAACAAACTGCCTCCCCACTACTGGCTATTCATTCCATAGCTGAATCAGTGCTGGGCCAGCCAATCTGATGAAAGGACCCTTCTACCCTGTGAATCCAGCGCTCCTTTATCAGAGATAACTTTTCAATAGACAGACCAACAACTTGGCAATAGAGAAGTGTCGCCAAGTACCACATGTTAGTATGGAGAAGAGAAACAGAATAAACAAACGTTAGTAACAGTTTATAAATATCATGTTACTTATATTTTAGTGCTAATGAGTAACCTTAGAGATGCAGCTCTAGTTAGGATATGCTAAACTGAAGCAGTGAGTCATTAGCCTGGATTTAAAAGCTGAGACTGAAGAAGCATCTTGTATAGTAGCAGGCAAACCATTCCACAGCTTCGGAGCCCTATAACTAAAAGTTTTATTAATCCTTGGAATCATAAGCTAATCGGCATCTTGAGATCTTAATGTGGGCTCTCATTTTTAAGTAATTATAAGTTCAGATAAGTTACCAGGACCTTGATATTTTAAGGTTTTATATTTTAAAAGGAGGATTTTGAAATCTGCCCTAAACTTAACCAGGAGCCAGTATAAGAATTGAATTAAGTGAAAGCTGTATAAAGAACAATTTGAATATCCAGTGAACACAGCATTGCAGCAGTCAATCCTACTAGAAATAAATACATGAATTAATTTCTCAGTAAATTAATGTAATCTTGGACAGGTCACCAGTCCATCACCCATATACATTCACACTCACTTATTCATGCAAACATCAATTTTTGAACCCATGTTATCAACTTAAGGATTTCAGGGGTTGAACAATATCCAGGAAACAGTGGGCCCTGGTTAGAAAACAACTATAATGTGGGCGTTGATCCAACACACAACACTCTCACACATTCATACAGAGCAAGTTGAGAGTCATCAATTCACCTAACACACACTCATTAGAACATTAGAACAATCTAGTTGAGAACAGGACATTCAGCTCAACAACGCTTGCAAGTCCTATCCACTTAATTCTTCTAAAATCCACTAAAATAACATCAAGTCTTCCTATGTGGATAGAAACTCGGGTAAATGGAAAAAAAATGGAAAGAAATGCAAACTGTACGGACAGAGCAGCATTTAATTGCTACCTGTTTTGTTATCAAATGCAAATTATACATTTTTATTCAAGACCTTACAGTCTGTGGCTAGTAATTAAAAAATGAAATTGCAAGTGGTAATGTGTAAACTACACTAAACTTCAGGAATTATTTCCCATGATTTAGTTGTATGAGAAATACTTTAGCCTTTTCATCTGGCAGTGGATGAACAGCAGGGCAGTGTGTATAAACCATATGTTGCTTCATTAGAAAGTGTAGCTCTTGATTCCTGTAGGACAATAACCTTGAGCATAGTGATAATGATTTAGTAACATTTTCTGTGTTCTGAGAAATTGAAAAGTGTCATTGGGTGCTCTGCTAAAGCAGATGAAAACAAGTAAGCCAGGTGTTTCATGTGTGAAAGAAGGGAGTGGGAAAGAGGCTTTTTATTAGGTACTAGCAAAATACCCGCGCTTCGCAGCGGAGAAGTAGTGTGTTAAAGAGGTTATGTAACTATATATATACATAAACATATATACATATATATACATATCTACATATACACATATCTACATATACATATATATACATATACACATCCACATATACATATATATATACATATACAAATTTACATATCTACATATATACATATATATAGATATAAATATAGACATACATACATACATTCACATATATATATATATATATATATATATATATATATATATATATATATATATATATATATATATATATATATATACATATCTACTTATTGGCTCCTGTATTTAGGATATAGCGGGTTGAATAATGGATGGACGGACATTTGTATGCATAGCCCTATTTGCCCGTTTTCATTTTTTTTCTTTCTTCAGTAATATTTTAGTAAACCCGGAGCTTGTCAGTTCAAATCCTGGTACTGACACCACTGTGTGACCCTGAGGAAGTCACTTCACCTGCCTGTGCTGCAAAAAACAAAAGTAATGTAACAAATTGTACCTCAGATGTTGCAAGTTGTTGGAATAAAGGCATAAGTAAAATAGATAAATATGTATTATACACATAGGAACTATTCATTTATTTTCAGTTAAGTCATCTGCAGCAAACTTTTATAAATGAGGGTTTCTCATTTTTAGATAGTGCAAACTGTTTCTTCTTCATTGATGTTTTCTCTTGGAGAGCTTTTTTCATTTCATTGAAAATTAAAGCAGCAGCTGCCAAAATATGTAGCTTTCTTATTAATTTTTCAACATTGTGTAAAATAAATTTATAAAGTAACATAAAAGGTTTAAATACTGGTTATCCTTTTACACTAAAATATTACTAAAGAGATACAAAAAAAGTAAAATGGATATGTTCTTTTTCTTTAAGGAGATTAAATATTACTGAAGAAAGAAAAAAAAAATTAAACAGCCAAATGGGGCTATGCATACGAACTTAAAAGGTTTAAATAAAACAGAAATATATATTTTATTTTTACTTGCTTAACTTGTGGAGGGTGTATCCTGTAGCAAAGCCCTAACTTTTTTCGTGAAAGCCCGTTTCAGTCAATAAGTCTTAAAAAAAGGTGTAAAGATATTGACAATAAGCTAAGCAAACCCAGGAAGACGTGGAATCGTTTAAATCAAGTATCATTACATCTTCCTTTCTTAAAGAGAAGTAAGGCAGTACTTATAAGCTTACATATTTATATATAGATATACATACATATATATATATATATATATATATATATATATATATATATATATATATATATATATATATATATATATATATATCCGAAGCCGTGCAAGCACACTCTTGAGAATGCAACGTATAGTTGTACAGAAGAAAAGTAATCTTGCCTCAAATGAATGGCAACCTTTTGTAGGTCTATGAACTTAATTTAAACTTTAGGTTTACACGGTGCTTTCTTTCGAAAGTACCTGCACTCATGAATATGTCTGTATGTGTCAGTCGGTCAAATCCACGCACTTCGCACCGGCGAAGTACCGCTTTTAAATTTTTATTAAGAAGAAAAGAAAATATACTAATAACAGTTTGTTAAGGATCTGTTTTTTTGTGAAGCTGCCTTCACTCGAGTGATCACTTCGACCTGACTTGGTGGCCAACTATAAGCGTTACTTGGTAGGTAACCACCCTTACAATCAGATTGTGAATCAGACTACGAATGCCGTGAATGTAATTACCCCGATCTACATGTTGTCAAATAAACGAACCACATGCCGTGGCGCGGAATGTAATTACCCCGATCTACATGTTGTCAAATAAACGAACCACACGCCGTGGCGCAATTTTAGGGGCTTTGCCTGTAGCGCTGACGTCCGAGGTTCGATTCCCGTAAGGGAGTGAAGTGAGTGGCTGGTTACCTACCAGGTAAAGCTTATGGTTGGCCAGCAACTGAGGTAACATCAGCCACGGTGCCTTCAGTTGTGAGAAGCAGATCATAGAATGGTTGAAAATAGTTTACTGTCAAATAATGCAAAGAGTGCGCGACACGTCTTTCCCCCTTATTCTTGGCTCATCAGGCATACACACTCACTGCACTTGCTTACGGTAATCGAACCTCGGACGTCAGCGCTAGAGGGGCTTAGCAGCGGTGAAGTATTGCTTTTAAATTTTAATTAAGAACAAAAGAAAACCTCAGAGGTTCGATTCCCGTAAGGGAGTGAAGTGAGTGGCTGGTTACCTACCAGGTAACGCTTATGGTTGGCCATCAAGTGACGTAACATCAGCCACGGTGCCTTCAGTTGTGAGAAGCACATCATAGAATGATTGAAAATAGTTTTGCATTTACCTTTTTAGTAAAAGGCGAGCTTTTAAGCCTGAGAAATCACCCCGTAAATGCACACGTTTAATTGCACGTGTTAATATGTATGCGTACACAGTATTAAAAGACAGTGAACAACGTCATTTACCTTTGTTCCCGC